>NC_044036.1:296913871-297115761 GCF_901765095.1 Microcaecilia unicolor | reverse complement strand
ATCTCAATGGCTGTTTTTTGGGTGTTTTTCTCTTGGACATGTTATTTTCCAAAATGATCCCAAAAGAAAAACACACTGAGCACAAAACGTCTAGGAAAAAGGCGATTTTTGAACAAAAAGATAGACATTTTTCAGGTTTCAAAATGGCTATGTTCACCACTCAATTTTGGATATTTCTATCAAAATGCCTTAAGTCGGACTTAGACATTTTATCAAAAATGCCCCTCCACAAGGCCTATCCAGCCCGTTTGCCCTAACAAACAGCCCAGCTGTTACAGGCATCCATTACCCTTTCTGTAAAGGAAGATTTCCTTACATTATTCCTGAATCTGACCTTCTTAGGCTTATTCTAAGATTCATCATTGCAGAACCTCCTTTCTATTGATAAAGGCTAGATTTATGTGGATTTATACCTTAAAGGCATTTAAATGTCTCTATCATACCTCCCTTTTCCCAGCTCTCTTCTAGGGTATACATGTTTAGATGTTTAAGTCAGTACCCATATGCTTTACTTATTTATTTAATTTCTTACATACTGCCTGCAAATCCATCGAAGCACTGTACGTTCAAGTGCAGTAGATATTTTTATGTCCCTGGAGGCCTCACAATCTGAGTCTATATCTGAGGTAATGGAGCGTTAAGTGATTCTGGCAATTTCATTAGCTATCCTCTGGACTGACTGTATCTAGTTCATATCTTTTTGATGTTCCAATCTCCAAAATTGCACACAATACTCCCAATGAGGTCTCAAGAGTCATACAAAGGCACTACTATCACTTTCTTTTTTCCTGCTGCTGCTGTTATTCTTTTCCTAATGGACTCAAGCATTCTTCTGACTTTTCCTGTCACCGTGTCTACCTGTTTAATAGTGGGACACAGACACTGCAAAACACACTATTTTTTTTTTTTTTTGTTACATTTGTACCCCGTGCTTTCCCACTCATGTCAGGCTCAATGTGGCTTACATGGAGGGTTAAGTGACTTGCCCAGAGTCACAAGGAGCTGCCTGTGCCTGAAGTGGGAATCGAACTCAGTTCCTCAGTTCCCCATGACCAAAGTCCACCACCCTAACCACTAGGCCACTCCTCCACACATGCATCATATTACAATATTATGAAGAAACTAAAGGAGGCAATTTGAAGTAAGGTATCTGGTGGAAAAGGATGAAGATACTTTTGTATCTGTGCATTTTGAGTATTTTTTGAAGAGAAATGGTGCTTAGCATTTCCCTTAGCTGTTCTTGGAGGAACTGTGCTCCAGTCATCCCTGTTTTGATTGAATGGGGGCTGACATCCTGTCATCTTTGCCTTTGCCTCACAGATGTGTGTGCTCCTTCCTTTGGATATGCCTTGCCACGGCTGGCCATGATGAGGCCAGAATGGATGATTCATTTGCCTGGCTTCTGGGTTGGTTCAATGTTGGATCATTCTGTGTTTCACCTGTCTACCTGTCTCTCCTTTTGAGTGTCACAGATTCCAGCTGGCCCTGGTTCCAGTGATCCTGAATGCCTTCCCTTACGCATCACATATGGCCTGTGAATCCATGACTCATGTTTCATACTTATTTGAACCTTGTTTAGATGAATGAAATATTACAAGGGCGGGTGCAGTTAACTTGCCCAGTGTACCAAAGTTCAGTGTGTACTGAACCTGTTTGTGTTGTTAAAGCTAGTGATATTAAACTTGCTTTTAAACTGCACTGGGAAGTTGCGTGGCTTCACACCTTTTGGTAAGAGGCCACTCAGGAATTCAGCCCCACCACGTACCCGGTACACCGGGATCTCCCGTACCATTCTGCCACTCTCCACCGCTGCTGCTTTCCTGAACCAGCAGCAGCTGCAACAAACCAAAATACAGCAGTCATGAGATCTTCTTGTACCTACCCAAGACTGAAGGTCTCCCCCCCCCCCCCCCACATCATTTCTTCTTCCAGGGCAAAGCCGTCAGTTGCAGATATTGTGATAAGTAAGAGGGTGTCCTATATGGTGTAGGCCACTAGAGGGCGCTAGGAGAATAGAAGGAGGTCGCTAGGACCGGGGAGAGCCCTGGGAGGTCCACAGGTGTAGGAGGTTATGGGCTGGGTCCTGTGTAGCTAATTAACCACTTTATACCCCACCTGAGTGGGGAAAGGAAGAGAGGTGAGCTAGCAGCAGAAGAAGAGAGAGCCCCTGGAAGATACTGGCTATCCTATGGACTTGTGGTGGACTGTGTGTCCAAAGGAGATCAGCAGGCTGAAAATCCTGGGGTAAGAAGTCCCTAAAGCATTAGTGTTTGACTGTGTGTCCTCAGTACTTATAGGAACTGTGTGTTCAGTGGAGGGATTGTGTGTCCAAAGAAGAAGGGACTGTGTGTCCAGAACTGTGTGTTCAAAGAGAGGGGACTGTGTGTCCAAAGAAGAAAGGACTGTGTGTCCAAAGTACTGAGAGAAGCAGGCTGCAAAGCCTGGGGTTAGAAGTCCCCAAAGTATTGGAGCTAGTACTGAGACCATGTATCTGTGTGGGGAGGCTCAGTGTGAAGATCTATGAAAGCATAAAGTATTAAGCTAGAAGAAGTGTACCCAGGGGCTGGAATAAAGAGTTGCCTGAGAAATATGCAGTTGGTGAGACCTGTTTAATTTGCTTAGTGGGAACCAGGTCACCCTGAGCGAGAAGGGGTGGCACACTAATCTGCATATTGAGAACCAGGTCACCCTGAGTGAGAAGGGGATATCACAATATGTAGAGAAAGGTCCTGTGATTGCTGTATTTAGGTTTGTCGCTACTGCCGCTGGTTCGGGAAAGCAACAGCAGCAGCGGTGGGGGTGTCAGGGGGCAGATGCTGACGGAAGTGAAGTAGAGAGAGGGGGGCCTATGCTGGATTGAAGTGGGATGTACAGAGGGGGGGCCACGCTAGATGGAAGTGGTGAGGAGAGAGAGAGAGGGGCAGACACTGGATGGAAGTGGGGAGAGGACAGAAAGAGGGGCAGATGCTGGAAGTGGGGAGGAGAGAGAGAGAGGGGCAGATGCTGGATTGGAGGAGGGACGAGGACAGAGATAGTGAGATTCTAGGAGAATAAGAGGCAAGGCCGCTGAGAGACAAAGCTGAGCCAGGGGCAGACATCCCCCCCCCCCCCGAGCCCTTGCGCCGCCCCGCCCCACCTCCTGCCCTTATTACTTGATTGTTTTCTCTTCTGCAAGCTCTGCTCTGCTGCCTAGCACTAGCATGGCTCTCCTGCTCCTGTGTGCAGCAGCACAAAGTTATCGCATTATTAGTGTTCTCTTTTCTGTCAAACACAGGTCCTTCTTCCTAGGGGCGTAGCCACAGGCGGGCCTGGACGGGCCCAGGCCCGCCCACCCAACATCCCCTCGGGGTTTAAATCTTTTTTACCTCCGTCATGGAAGCATGAGGTCATGCTCGCCATCATCCCTTGCCCAAATTTCCCCTACATTGTGCACTGCACAACCCATTTCCTGCAACTCAAGTGCTTTTCTCTCTGTAGCACAGAGGTTCTTCCCCTCGTTTCCTCTTCTTGCTTTTGATCTTTGTTAAAACTCTTGACATCACTCTCCAGTCCTGTCAACCTGCAGAGTCCATGACCTGTCACAGCCCAGATCTGCAAACCGGCCGCGTCATTGAAAGCCCTGCCTATCAAGCCTTAGAGTCCCGCCTTCTGATGTCATTTCCTCTTTCTGCCCATCCATACAACCTGTTGGCCCACCCAAAAATTGGCTTCTGGCTACGCCACTGCTTCTTCCTGCCACATCCTTCTAAACAGGAAGTACTTTACACAGGAGGAAGGATGTGGCAGGAAGAAGGACCTGTGGCCTGCAGAGCAGAGTTAATGCCGATAATGTGATTACTGCTCTGCAGCACACAGGAGCATAAGTACATAAGTAATGCCATACTGGGAAAAGACCAAAGGTCCATCGAGCCCAACATCCTGTCCCCGACAGCGGCCAATCCAGGGGAAGGGCACCTGGCAAGCTACCTAAACGTACAAACATTTTATACATGTTATTCCTGAAATTGTGACATTTTCCCAAGTCAATTTAGTAGCGGTCTATGGACTTGTCCTTCAGGAAACCAGAGAGCCATGCTAGCGCAAGGTGGGTGCTGGCCCTCTTTGGAGGCCAGGCCCTGTGGAATTTTGCCCCTCCCCCTCTCAGCGGCCCTAATGAGGATGTGCTAAGGCGAGGGAAAGAGGTAGCAAGCTGTAGGTAAACACAATGAAAAAAGGGAAATTGAGGACTGAATATTAAGAGAGAATTAATTATAGACAGAGGCAGAAAATAAATTGAAGAAAGCTGAAAGGCAAAAGAGGAGAGAAAAATGACAAAAAGACAAGAAATCCTGGCAAGATAGTTAAGAGAAGACAAAGAAAGCAGAAACCAGAGACGGGGACCAACACAATTGAAAAAAAGCAAAGGTAGAAAAAAGAATTGTATTTTCTGATTAAGATAAAGTAGTGTGGTAGCTGTGTTAATAAATATTAATAAATAAAAACAGAAAATGGATATAAGGTGTTATCTTTTTATTGGACTAATTTTAATACCTTTTCGACTAACTTTTAGAGGCCAAAAATCTTCCTAAGGTCAGGACAGGATACTCTAACAGCAGAATACTGTCTTGACCTGACGAAGGAAGCTTTGGCCTCTGAAAGCTAATTGAAAAATGTATTTAGTCCAATAAAATGGTATCATATTTTCCACTTTTTGTTTTATTTGAATTTCTTAATTTGTAATGCAGCGATTGGAATATGTCAGTTTTAGAAATTTACATCTGGTATCTTTATATTTTGCAAAGTACAGGGGGACATGCATTGCTTTCTCTTTCTCTGATGTTGCATGGTATGCAGAGTCTGGTTTCTTGGGGGTTCCGTTTAATTTTTATTTCTATTTTTAGTTCGTGGTTACTTATTCTATACTGGGTGAGGGTCTGTGTTCTGCATGTATGAAAGAGGCATGGTTTTCTGTTAGCACTGACTGCAGGATCAACCTGTACTAATCTAGCTTGTTTAGGTGCTATCCTATAACTGGGTGCATAAGTGTATTTTCACACCGATCTGCCATCTCAGCCTCGTTTTGGCACCTCACATCGGCTGGAACACCACGCTGAAATATGGTCACGGAATTAGCACATAACTTTAGGCACCATGTATAAAATTCCAGTGAGTGCCTATTATTTCATCGCCTGTTTTTAAGCGCCCTTTATAGAAATTTCCCCCATATGTCTGTACGCAGTGCACCTATTCTATAAAAACTGTATTGCATGCAGGTGTTCTTATAGAAACTGGTACAAGAATACCAATACCAAAATACAGCAGTTGCGAGATCTTCCTGTACCTTGCCAGTCCACCCCCCCCCCCCCCTCCACCCGACATCAATTCTTGTTCCAGGGCAAAGCTGGCAGTGATGAGCCTAAATGTAGGTGCAAACATTTTTGCCATGTCTGTGGTTGGTGTAAATCTTGGCGTCTATAATTATTATACTTTAGTCCAACTTTGTCAGTTGTCCTCAAAGCTGTTACTTTAACGACAGAGGAACAACTAAGTTTTGATACTTTTGGAAGAGTTCTGAGTGTTATATTGGATTCTCAGCTAACAATGGAATGTCAATTAAGTTACGTCAACTTAAGGCTATTTAGATCTTTATTTTTTTCCTGAACATTTTCAAGTTTTAGTTCAAGTAATATTTTTATCACAATTGGATTTTTGTAATGTTTTCTATGCTGGAATTCATAGAACATTATTAAATAGGTTGCAGTTGATGCAGCATACGGCTTCAAAATTGAATTTTGGGACTAAAAAGTTTGAGCTACATCATTGTTGAGAGATTTGCTTTGGTTATCAGTTGATGCACGTGAGGTGTTTAAATTTGCATGTACAGTTTTAAAAATTATTTGTGGTTTATGTCCAAGTTCTCTTATTCAGTTATTATCCATTCCTTCCTTTAGATCTACATTTCGATTTTGTTCCATATTAAGTTTAGACTTTCCCACAGTTAAGAATGTGTTACTTAAAAGACTTCATGAAAACTCATTTAGCTATGAATCTAGTAGGTTGTGGAACATACTCCCAGCTTCTATACGGACTAATGCATTTTGTAGTAAGCATTATCCCATGTGCTAAGCACAAACTAGGGCTTAATGCCCACCTCATGCTCCACCGAAAGGAATGTCCTTCTGAGAATTACACACTATGACAGTTTAACAAATAATTAGAATATAGCACAGGGGAGGAGCGGTGACGTCACGCTGAGCGATGGCTGTGTGAGAGAACAGCTCCACACGCCAGTAACGAAGATCAATAATATATAACTACAGGTGGCGAAATCGGAGCACACGATCGGACTTAGTGAGCATTAGAGGAGCTGCGGAGCACGGGGATGGCAGGCAAAGAGGCGTCTGGACCCCGCAAATCTTTAAAAGACTTTTCTTACCGGCCGCTGCAGATGGTGGACAAGATGGCGCCCGCGGAAGAAAGCGGGAAAGCAGACAAGGCCCGACGCGATAGATCTCCAGTAGATATTGCGGTGGAGGGGGAACTCTCTGCAAAAGACTTCTGGGCACTGCTGGAGGTGATTCGAGCGGATATTAAAGGGGTCCGCGAAGATTTCGCGACCCTAGCAGCTGAGCTCCGGGGCGAGGTCTCCGAGATGGGACACCGCGTGGAGGAGCTGGATGAACAAATGGAGAGCCAGCAGGAAGCCCTGAGCTCCGTCGAACTGACGCTGGAAGCGCAACAGGCCATGTGCAGGTCCCTGAGTGAGAAGGTGGAAGACCTAGAAAATCGAGGGAGGAGAGCTAATTTACGTTTCAGAGGCATACCGGAGCAAGCTGAATATGTGAACTGCGAACAGACCATACAGCAAATTGCGAGTATGCTGCTATCAGAAGAGGGGCAAGAAATGACGCCCTCCATGATCAAAATAGACAGAGCGCATAGAATGCTGGCACGCACGAAAGCTAACGTGCCCCGGGACATTATTGCATGCTTCACGGAATACAAAACAAAGGAAGCTATCCTCCGTAAGGCACGGAAATTGGAAGTGGTGCATTGGGAATCCCTCCCTATTGAAATATATCAAGACCTTGCCCCTGCCACTTTAAAACGACGGGCGGAGCTGCGGAACTATACCAGATACTTGCGAGATAAAGGAATACCTTACAGATGGCAGCACCCTTTTGCTTTGACATATAACCAAGATGGAAAATGGCACAGGGTTACTACTGCGGAGGAAGCTCGGGATAAATGGCCAGAAGTAGAGGCACCCCGGAGGCCCCCGGAGGAACAGACCAGAGTGGAAGGGGATGCACGCCCGATAAGACAACGCTGGACGCGAGTGGCGAGAGGCAAGGGACGCCTCACTAGACAACAATCTGAGAAGCAGCTGACATCAGCACGATTTAATATAACTTGACTGCTGTATTATGAACATTGAGGCTCAAGGTTTGGTTGATGTGATGTGTGTGCTCACGAGTTGATATGTATGGGGAAAGTAAGGGAGATAAGAATGTAGTTATAAACAAGGATATGGGACACTGGGATATCTACTGGCGAATGGGTAGTCACCGTTCTCACAATTTTGGAGGTGGGATACAGTTTTCCCATCGGTTAAAGAAGGAGAGGGGAAGGGAGGAGGGAGGGGGATGGGTTTCGGGGTTCTCTCAGGAAACTGATATCACTACACATTGTTTAGATAAGTTGCAACGGATCAGGAGGAAGGCTGATAGACTTATAGATAAGGCCCCACCATGATTGGGTTTACATGCTTATCATTTAATGTACGAGGTCTTAACTCTCCTCTAAAACGTAGGAGGCTTTTTCGAGAGGCACAAAGGGTGAAGGCAGAAGTGCTCTTTATACAGGAAACACACCTGTTACCCCGACACGAACATCTGCTACAGCACTCTAGATACCCTCACCAATTCCTGGCATCTAATAGGCAACCAGCAAAAACAGCGGGTGTGGGGATACTATTTAAACAAGGGCACCAATGGGAAATACAAATGGTCAAGAGAGATGTGGGGGGCAGGTTTGTGATTGTGGTGGGGAGCCTCGGGGGTCATACCTACACCTTAGTTAACATTTATGCCCCGAACCACGCGCAAGGAGCCTTTTTTGAGACACTGAGCGCTCAGCTGTCACGCAGTGTGCAAGGGGAGCTTTTGCTGGGAGGGGACTTTAATTTGACGATGGACCCCTCTTTAGACAACTCTAGTGGGACAGCGAATTATGCACAATCAGATCGGGATAACTTGCTTCAGTTCTTAAATCAATGGGGCCTGGTGGATATGTGGAGGGTGTTACATGGGGGAGAGAGGGACTATACATGCTTCTCGGCTCCCCATGATTCCTATTCAAGAATAGATATGTGGATGGGGAGCGCGGGTGTGACTATGCAAGTGGAATCTTCAGAAATACATACAAGAACATGGTCGGATCACGCCCCTCTCTCTATAACACTCCGGGGATTCCCAGTAAAAGATAGACAGGTGAGGTGGCAGCTCCCCGATAGAGTATTAGACGATCCAAAAACTGTTCAGAAAATCGCAGGAGAGATCAGGGAGTTTTTGCAATTTAATGATATTCCGGGCATAGCACCAGAGATTTTATGGGAAAGCTTGAAGGTAGTGATTAGGGGGTCCTTGATCTCTATACAAGCCTTTATTCAGAAAGACCATAAGGAAAAAGAAACAATCCTGAGACAAACAATACATCGGTTAGACCCATTGGCCAAACAGAATCAGGCCTCCCCGAGCCAGCAAGAGGAACTGCACAGAGCTAGGGTGCAATTGCTGGACTTGGACCTCAAAGTTATTAAAGAGCAGATGCAGAAGACACAACAGGAATTCTATGAATTCAATAACAAAGCTAGTAAATTACTAGCATATAAATTAAGACAGTTAAGGCAAAGGAATGTCATTAGTAGAGTGAGAACAGAGGATGGGCGGCTTTGGGATCAACCGGCAGAGATTAAGAGACTCTTTGTGGAATACTATCAGAGACTCTATAGCCCAGAGGAGGGGATGGAGGAGGAGGCCATTCGGGCCTATCTGAGTAACATAGATATGCCAACTCTTAGGGGGAATGATTATGAGATGCTATCTGCCCCCATAGAGCTAGAAGAGGTGACATCAGCAATCAAGGGTCTGCCTAGTGGAAAAGCTCCAGGAGCAGATGGGTATAATAACCGATTCTATAAATGTTTTAACTCGTTATTGGCACCAATTCTACTTAGAGTATTTAATACTATACAGGCTGACACCGGGCTCCCAAGATCTTGGCGCCTAGCTGAGGTGGTTTTATTATTAAAGCCACATAAAGATCCGCAAAGTTGTGGCTCATATAGGCCTATTTCCCTGCTGGGGACTGACTATAAAATATTGACCACCATCTTGGCTGCCCGGCTGCAGAAAGTACTCCCATATCTGGTTCACGAGGACCAAGCCGGGTTCATAGCAAATAGACAGACCTTTGACAATACTAGGCGAGCACAATATCTATTGGATAGAATTAAACAATTGGGACATCCGGCAGTGTTTGTGTCACTGGATGCCGAGAAGGCGTTTGATAGAGTGCTGTGGCCCTTCCTGTTTGAACTGCTACGGAAGGTTGGAATTGGCGGGCAATACTTAAGCTGGGTCACGGCGCTCTACCAACGGCCGATGAGTCGGCTGCGAATTAATGACACGACAACAGAGCCTTTTGAATTGTTTAGAGGTACAAGACAGGGATGTGCCCTCTCCCCATTACTGTTCGCACTAGCCATGGAACCACTAGCAATCTTGATCCGAGCAGAAGTTACAGTACAAGGCATTAGAATTGGGAGGCATGAAACCAAACTACTGCTTTATGCAGATGATATACTGCTGACACTGTCGCAACCTGAGATATCGTTGCAAGCTGTAATGCAGATAATTCAGGGATACGGTCAGGTGGCTGGTCTCAAAATTAATATGCAGAAGTCTGAGATCATGCCCATACAGTGCTCGAATGAGCTACAGGAACAGCTACAAACCTCCTTCCATCTTCTCTGGTCGCCTCAGTATATTAGATACTTGGGGGTTAATTTAACGCCAGACACTGGGGACCTATTTCGAGAGAACTTTTTACCTAAACTACGCGAACTTTTGCAAGAATTGGACAGATGGGGAGGGTTACACATGTCATGGATGGGTAGAATAGCAGCGGTTAAGATGACACTGCTCCCCAAACTCCTGTATCTGTTTATGGCAGTGCCAGTTCATATACCATACACATTTTTTCACACTCTTCATAAGAAAGTGTTCGCCTTTATCTGGCGTAGAAGACCTCCTCGAGTGGCTCGTAGTGTCCTCTTTCAACTACGGAAAGATGGGGGTATGGGAGTGCCCAACTTTAGCCTATATTATAGAGCTGCCCTATTTCAGATGCTATCCACAGTACAGAGAGGCCCGAATAAGCGGTGGACCTACGATGCGCAATGGGGCTTAAAAGGGGTGCCAATATGGGCAGTAGCGTGGCTCCCCTTGCCGCTCATACGAGACCTTATTTCGGAAATACGGGGTCCGATGGGGGTGATCCTGGGGGAATGGGTTAGATGTAGAGCGGCATGGTTCCCTGGGCGTAAATATCATGTGATGACCCCTATCATTTTTGCAACCGACTTCACTCCAGGTCGGACAGATGGGGTATATAGACATTGGTCTGCAGCCTCGTTGCGCTTACTGGGCCAAATATGGGAAGATGGGAAATGTCATTCATTTCACACACTCCAGGAGGAATTTGGGTTAGGGGACAAAGACTACTTCTCGTACATGCAGATTAGAGACTTTATACAGAGAAAAGCGAGAGAGGACTTATCCCTTGCAGACACAGAGCTTGAGTTAGCCATCAGATCAGGGGAAGGTAAAGGGGGGATATCCCGCATTTACAGAGCTCTGTTGCATAAGACCCAACCACTGGGCAAATACATTAAGAAGTGGGAGACGACACTGGGTGCCACATATGATCCACAGGTCTGGAAAAGAATATTTAAACGTTTATTGGCATTTTCAGTAGCTACTCCTTTATTGGAAAATGGGTATAAGATGTTGTATCAATGGTATATGACCCCGAGCCGACTTTTCCGCATTTTTAAAAATGGATCGGCACTCTGCTGGCGTAGGTGCGGGGCAGAAGGTACATTTTGGCATATCTGGTGGGATTGCCCAATGATACAGCAGTTCTGGCAGGACTTACAGTCCAGACTGCAGAGCGGGATGGGGCTGGTGATAAAGTTTGATGCTGACATATGTCTGTTAAATTTAGTTGCAAAAGAGAGTAAAGGCTCCTGCTCAGCACTTTTACGATACATTGTTACAGCAGCCAGGACTTTAATTGCAAAGTACTGGAAACAACAGACACTACCCACTGTGGACCAAGTGCTCACTAAGGTGGACTATTGCTGTATGATGGATAAATTGACTGCCATGCGAAGAGGAGGAATGATGAGATTTCTTAAAACCTGGTCCACTTATGTAGAGTGGCGAGGGCTTACAGAATGAGGAGTATATTTGGTGATTTTGGTGGCAAAACAATGTGTAACCTTTTGATGATGTGTTCCTGAGAGGGGTGGGAGGGGGGAGTTCAGGGGGGTTTTATGTTTTTTTTTTCTTTTTTTTTTTTTTTATTGGTACTGCATAATGTATGGCATATACTGTCAATACGCGTTAATGTATGCTCTGAAAATTGTTAACTTTAATAAAAAGATAAATAAAAAAAAAAAAGAATATAGCACAGGGATGTAGCCACGGGTTTTTGGTGAGGGTCTGTCAGTGTGATAGTAATGGCAGGTACAGAAATCGGAAGGGAGGCAGGGAAGAGAGGGGATTGGAGAGAGTGCCCTCCTTTATTTTCTGACCTGGGCCAGAGCATGTCTAACACTGGCCCTTACCCTTGCTTTATAGCTGGTGGGGCTCCCCAAGCATCCATCCTCCAAAGGCAGTCAGAGCTCCCTTCTACCAAGCTCTGCAGTTGGCGACAGCATCTTTGAGTTACTGACAACTAAGGATGCAAGGGGTGCCAGCTTTGGTCGCTTAGGGATGTTGCTGCTGCCTGCCAAGCATGGTAAAGAAGTTCTGGCCACTTTCAGAGGAAGTCTTCAGCTGACAGAGTTTGAGGATCCTCATTAGCTAAAGTATTTATATTTTGAGGTGAAGGTAGGGCGAGGCAGAGAAACATTTGTGCCACCCACTTTGGGCCCAGGCCCACCCAAAATTGGTTTTCTGGCTATGCCACTGATATAGCATTCAGGCAAATCTATTGCCATGTGATATTCAGTGTGATATTTTTTTCAGTAATCTGCTGTGTGTGATGTTTTAATGATATTTGTCTTACATGTTTATGTATGTTTTTTTTCCATGCCTAGGGATAGGTGGGTTATACATTTTTTAACTAAATAAATAATGTGTGCATATAAATATACGATTACCTGCATGGACAGCAATTGGCGTGTAAATGAAGAACCTTGTTATAGAATGCGAGGGTTACGCTACATCATCCAAAGGTTGAAATCAAACATAAGACATTGTTCGTTTTTGTTTTTTTTTCTTTCCTTCATGCCATTAAGGTTTGGCATAAAGATTTCCTTGAGAGAAAAGCTTTGTTTCAATTCTATTTAGGCTCCAGGTGCAGAGGATTTTTTTTTCTTTCTGGAATTCTTAATTTATTTTAACATTATTCTGAGCAATGTTAAACATTATTTTCTTTGATTATTACAATGCAATGCAGTCAATCAACTGTCACTTTTCATTTAATATACAATCTACATTATTCATTGTTTAACCCCATACACTCACTCATTTCTTATTACTTCAACATCTTACATATTATTACTCAATTATTTATTAGCTTAAATATTTTAACTTTTACTTCATTGCTTTTTGCTTTCCATTATTATTATGTGCGACCCTTTGCTTTCTTCTGTTCACCACCTCTCGTTTGTGCTTGCTTAGGGGGATTAGTTTGGTTTTCTGTATTGTAATGCATGCAATGCTTAGAAATACTTAGCTCTAGATACCTGCAGGCCAGACTCATGCTAAATTCTGCCTTGCAAAGATGGAAGCTAAATAAAGCTTCTACATATGCAAACCCTTCTGAAACAGAATGAATAACATCTATACTTTGCAAAATACAATATATATATATATATATATATATATATATATATATATATATATATATATATTTTAAAACCTGCTATTCTGTGCAAAGCTGAAAGACCATAATGTTTTCCTTTTTGGTGTTCCAAATCATTCCGAGACAAGGATGCTGGTGAAGGAAAACTGTATTTCCATTATTTACAATGTATTGTAAGCCACACTGAGCCCGCAAATAGGTGGGAAAATGTGGGATACAAATGCAACTAAATAAATAAATAAATAAATAAATAAAACTTCGCCATATGGAAACATTCAGAAGAAGTGTCTAGCAATAGTTCACCTTTACTATATCGCCAATGACAGACAAGCATGCTAACTGCAAAAGATATAAGGGGTAGATATTCAAAACATTTTACCCAGGCAGAAGAAGCTCCCGTCTGGTTAAATCACCTTGACTGGCTCTGATGCCGAATATCAAATGTGACCATTGCGGCTCTATTTGGTTAGTTCCGGGGCGGTCAGAGAGAGGAGTCACGGTGCAGCAAGGACTAACTCAGCTGTCCGCTTAACAGGGTAAGAGCTAGAATAAAGTTAGGAGAGCAAAGATGCTGTCCGATCTAGGTATTGATCTGAATATTGGCCTGCACTCTCATAACTGTTGCTGGCCACATATGACCTGGATTTTCAATGCCAGTGCATGAATCAGGCTTGGTATTGAATACCTGGGTTAATTCAGTCTGTCAGTGGCTTTAAAACTGTTGACCACTGCAGCTGAATATCAGGGGGATGGTTATTACCCAGGGCAATGGAACTATAGATACACTGAGGGCAATTCTATAAAAGGGGGCCTATGCCAAAAAGGTGCTGTTTGGAGCCTATAAAGGAAAGTAGGCAGAACAGTAAAGAATATTACAATAATCTAGGTGAGACAAAATTAATGACTGAACCAGAATCATAAAATGTCTTTCAGAGAATAATAAACAAATGTTTCTTAATTGATGAAGTTAAAAAAACTCCCATTGATAATCATTTTGGAAAGGTGGATCCTGTATTTTGTGGCCCCTCCTTCCTGTCAAGGCCAAGGGATGCCTTCTGAAACCATTTATATAAGAGCGGGACAAAAGACCTTGCTCATGCAGGTTCTGGCTTCCAGGACTTGGTGGGTAGTGTTCCAGGAATTAAGTGCCCTCCAGACTAGTGGTCTCTGGCTTGAGCTTAGCCCACTCCTATCAGTTATCCTAAGATTGGCTGGGCATATATTATATGGTATTGTATTGGTTAAGATGCCCCCCCCCTCAGCTTTTGGTCTGCTTATGGCATTCTAAGTACTCAGTTTGAGTGGGGTATATGGCCACGCTCTGCCTTTGGGTCAATTCTTATGTTAATGGGAAGAACTTTAAATTTTCTTACCTCAGAGAGCTTACTGGGAAGAGCCACTGGGTTACACATTAAGCAAACAAGAACCCTTAAGGTCAGGTGCCATATGAATGAGTTGGGAGCAGGTGTATCCCCAAGTGCTTCCTAATGCATCTACAAGAACCCTTAAGGTCAGGTGCCATATGAATGAGTTGGGAGCAGGTGAATCCCCAAGTGCTTCCTAATGCATCTATTAACTGAGAATGGGTCCTCATCTAGCTGACTTGATTTTAACCTTAAGAGGACAAAGACAAGGGGGTTTGTCCCTAGTGCGTAGGGCTGGTGGGATTTGGGGGCAGCCTTTCAAACCTTCTAATCTAGAGGGTTTTTTTTTTTTGGGGGGGGGGGGGGTTGCCAGGTTTTTGAAGCCTGGATTGGCCGCTGTTGGAGACAGGATGCTGGGCTTGATGGACCCTTGATCTTTCCCAGTATGGCGGTGCTTATGTACTTATGCTTATGTACGTATGGACCACTCAGCTCTTCTTCTATAGTCTCTGTCTTTACAGATAGCTAGAGGTAGTTGCTCCATGCCTTGTTTCCTACACTCTTGGGCCCAGTATCCTCTGGTTCATCCCTTGATGACTTTCCAGCAGGTAACAGTACGCTGAGGACAGAGATCTTTAATACCCATAAGTGGGTTCTTCTACCTCCAGCTACTCTAATACTTTGGAGGAAAGTGATGGTATGGGCTCCCCTGGTGCTTGCTCTGGTATGCCTGGGCTGAGCGAGTATAGCATAGGTACAATGTATTCAAGCACCTTTTTACTTCATAAACTCCCTCTCAGAGGGAAGGGCCTGGTATTCTTGAAGTGCTTGGCCAGTGGCCACAGCAGAGAAGTAGGAGAGGAAGACTTTTGAGGGCTCTGAAGTTGACAGTCCTCCTCACCTCTAATCCTGAGCACATTTGACCCAGGGTTGGAAGATTTGGATACTAAAGTTTGGCTTGGGTTCAACCCTCCTTGTTGCATGCTGCTGTGGTCAGGCTGTGCCCTTTTTAATATACTCTTTCCTCTGGTTGCTAAGACACATCTCAGACAATTTTGTGCAGGTTTTGTGGACAATGTTAATCTGACAAATGGTTCTGGGGGTTTATGTTCATGAGAGGGCACTGACTCCAAGGTTTTGGGTTCCCAGGTGTAGGGCAGCCCATCTTTAGGTCATTCTCCAGAGGTCCTTTTTCTTTTCTCATATTAGGTTTCTTGGATTCTTCCATGACAACTTTTTCCGCTACACTCATGGACTAAGCAGACCCCAGTCAGAGAAAGATAAAATCTGGGTCCAATTTTGGTCCAGTCAGTTCAGGTGAGTTATCTAGGCCTTCTGTAGTTGATGAACCCCCGCACTATTGTTATCTTTAAAGGTCTTGGTCATGTGCCCTATGCCAGCAGGGAAACAGGGCTGCCTTCTTGCGTCTGGTTCGCCTGTCCTCTGCTGTCCCTTGGGAGATTCCTTCTACAACTGATGAACTCCAGGACCCGGAAAGTCTTCTCGGGTGGAATACAAGCATTGGAGCCAACTGGTCAGGAACAATTATATTGCTATTGATATTCCAGTGCCTACATTTCATTAGAAGAATATGCAGCTCCAGCAGCTCTTTTCATCTATGTGAGTCTCACTGGGATAGATGTTGGAGATGGAGGATCCACATCCTGCCAGCACTGAGGACTGTCACAGAGATTGGAACCCTTCTGGACTCTATGATTTCTATTAGCAGATACTTCTATGCTTTGCCAGGTGTAGGGTTTGTCTTTGTCCTGTTGAGCCTTCTGGTTAGCCAAAGGCTCTAGCCTCTCGAAGAGTTGTTCCAGCTAGCAGAATTGGTTTGGATGAGGCTTGCTCATTTCTTACCAGAGGATTCCTCCTACTAATCTCCTGTGTACAGCATTTAGTTTAGTCGAGTGTTCTATTGGACCTCCCAGGCCTTGTTTAATTCTTTGTATGGTCCTTCTTTGCCCTGGACTCCCACGGCAGATTAACAACTGGATTCTAGTGGCGCTAGCAAGAACTCCCTCTGATTGAAAATGTTGCGTGTTCCTGGTCTCTTTAGGGTAATTTGGTGGGTTTTGATTTCCTCTCTCTTAAAGCCCTGATCTTGGCTCTGTGGTGGTTTTGAAAATGTTGCTCCCAAACCAGGGCTCTTTGTCCTAGATTGCTGACATGGTCCTTCAGTGCCTAGTTGTTCCTCCTTATTTGGACAGTGTCAATAACATTGACTGTTTTAGTTCATTTGTGGGGGCAGTAGTCCTGAGCTCCCCTTGACGGTAGCATATGCACCACCTCAGGGTAGTAGTTCTTCAGGCCAGGGGCAGTGGGAGCAATTTTATAACTGGGTGCCTCTGTTTAGGTGTCTAGTTTCCAGTGTAGGATACAAGCATAACTCAGTATCAATGCTCCTAACATTTGGGCATGCACACTTATACCAATCATAGAACTGGCATGAATGCGGGTGCCTAAATGTGGCAGAGACACACATAACTTACTGTACTCTTAGTCATGTCAGTAACTGGAAACCCCATCTATCTCCCGCCCATGCTCTGTCCATGTATATGCTCACTTGGCAATACTCATTTATGTAAATTAAGCAGGTATTTGCACAATAGTGCTTAAGCAACGTACTTGCATTTACGTTCAAATATGCTAATATTCTAAATATTTGTTCATACAATGGGCAAGAAAATGTTAGCACCTAGGATATAGAATCTCTGTTAGTAAGCCTATGTGGGCGTCACTGTCCCTGTTCCTGTCCCTGGGGTCACCTGTCACAGTAGAGGTCCTCTAGTTCAGAAGGCCTGGATACTTGGAGGGGCATAATCGAATGGGGCTGGCCATCTACAAGGGCGGCCATCTCCGGGGCTGGCCCAGCAAAATGGCGTACCCAACTTTCGGGCGGCCATCTTTCGTTTCGATAATACGGTTGGGGCCGGCCAAATCTTAACATTTGGGCCGGCCTTAGAGATCGCCAGCGTTACAGATGGCCACCATGGGTTTTCCTTGATAATGGAAACTCATGGCGGCCATCTCAAACCCGACCAAATCCAAGGCACTTGGTCGTGGGAGGAGCCAGCATTTGTAGTGCACTGGTCCCCCTCACATGCCAGGACACCAACTGGGCACCCTAGGGGGCACTGCAGTGGACTTCACAAACTGCTCCTGGGTGCATAACTCCCTTACCTTGGGGCTGGGTCCCCCAACCCCCCCACCAAAACCCACTCCCCACAACTGTACACCACTACCATAGCCCTTAGGGATGAAGGGGGGCACCTACATGTGGGTACAGTGGGTTTTGGAGGGCTCCCATTTACTACCACAAGTGTAACAGGTAGGGGGGGGGGATGGGCCTGGGCTCACCTGCCTGAAGTGCACTGCACCCACTAAAAACTGCTACAGAGACCTGCATACTGCTATCATGGAGCTGGGTATGACATTTGAGGTTTGCATAGAGGCTGTCAAAAAATGTTTTTTTAATTTTTTTTGGGTGGGAGGGGGTTGGTGACCACTGGGGGAGTAAGGAGAGGTGATCCCCAATTCCCTCCGGTGGTCATCTGGTCAGTTGGGGCACCTTTTTGAGGCTTGGTCATGAACAAAAAGGGACCAAGTGAAGCTGGCGAAATGCTCGTCAGGGCTGGTCTCTATCTCACCTGGGGTCCTTGAAGCTTGTGTTTCTCAATTTTATAATTATGATGTATTGATTTATGTTTTAAAATTATGTATGGTTGATTGGAACCTGTTTAGATTACACAGACAATGTGGGATTGAGATCTATTAAATAAATAAGTCTGGATTGCTCTAGCAGGATGATAAGAGAAACGAAATTTCCTTTGTTTGATTATAAGTACATAAGTAATGCCATACTGGGAAAAGACCAAGGGTCCATCGAGCCCAGCATCTTGTCCACGACAGCGGCCAATCCAGGCCAAGGGCACCTGACAAGCTTCCCAAACGTACAACCATTCTATACATGTTATTCCTGGGATTTTGGATTTCCTTTGTTTGATTCTTCTAGACCAATCCAAGATTCACCTGGGAAGACTGCAGCTTGCCTTTTCCCTCTAAAATGTAGTGAGTGGGGGTGGGGGAGGGTACCTCAGGCCTTTCCTGAGGACAGTTTCAAGGAAAGAATTTCCTAGTCCTGACAACCCTGGGAGCTCTGTTATGCTAATCTATAATGCTGCCATGCATTGTCCCATTATAATGTTGGTTTATAATGCCATAAGATTGCTTTACAATGTTGTTCAAGCGTTGTAGATCTGGTTTTATATTATACTGGCAAAATCAAAGGCTGCACCACATCTTATACTGGTGATGGTGTCAATAAACTATCAGTGTTCTCTGCCTCCATCTGCTGGTAGAAGGACATAACCCACTCATCTAGAGTGGCTTAGCAGGACTAAAGGAAAGGAAACTGACAGATAAGAATAATTTCACTGTTATGTAACTTAGATGGCTAAGTGTGTGCCCCATCTAAACACCCATGTGAATTCCCACCTGCAAATGACACACTAAAGAAGATATGTGTGCAGTTACTGAATAACGTATAGCTGGATTATTATTCATGTGCATATGTATTCACACATATTTAAATTACAAGAATATCAGCATTCATGCATATATTTGCCACCTAACTTCAGGTGGCTCCTTATAGAATTACCCCTTCCCTCCCAATTCCAGTCGGCTCTGAGCACGTTTACAGTGACTGGCATTGAATATCCGGTTTTTTTTTTTCGGCTAGTTCAAACTTAACCAGCCAAGCTGATATTCAGCACTGGCCGGTTAAGTTTGAACTGGCCAAAGATAGGCCAAATATATGCAATCCATAACCGGCTCTCCGTTAGCTGCTAACTGCAAATTTTGAAATTTTGACCTGTTGAAATGGCTGGCCATGTACCACTGAAAATTCGCAGATAGTTGGTTATGGAGCATTTAACTGGCCAGGTGGCAATCCTAGCCAGTTAAATGCTTTTGAATGTTGGGGGGATGGGGGGTAAGCATTATTTATTAGACAATCTGTAAGACTTTGCTTTCAGTCTGCATATAAATTCTGGTGATCCCTAACACAACAAAAGACAATTTTTTTTTAAAATTCCAAATCATGGTAACTGTCATTTTCAGTAACATAATAAAGATTAGTATGGTGACTCATCTGGCTTCCAGATTGATATTGTTATTTCTATGATATTGCACTTTTCCAACAATAGTCTTTATAATAAATCACAAGCTTTTTCATGTAATTTCCTGACTTGTAAGAATTATTTGTTTCACTTGTAAGTCATTGTTTATTTTGGCATTGTTGCCGTTCATATGGCTAATTCTCCTCACAAATCTGTTAACAAGTAATTTACAATGACAACAATCATAAAACACACAAACAGAATTATTTGGGTCAATACATAACTGCTGTGGTCAGCACTTTTCTTAAACGTTGGCTGTGGAAATTAAATATAATACTCTTAGTTAGTCCAGAATACTGAATTGTACAACTTCCCCTAATGCAAGTATGGGTGTGCTGAAACATGTCAGACTACTGAAAATATATTGGAAGTGACTGGACCTTATGTGCTAATTTTTAAAGCAGATGGACACATCAAAAGGCCTAAAAAAAAAAAAAAGTCCATCTGCTAAAAACATCTAAATCCCAATTTTGGAAAGTCAGAATTTGGACGTTTCACACTGCAGTTCGTCCAAATAGCAAGAGGGTTTGTTGTAGGCGTATTCTGGGTGGGACTAGGAAGGGCCCAAAAGTAGGATGTCCAACTGTGATTTTTGACAGGAAAAAACGTCCATGTCTAAAAAGGACATTTTTATGTAGGCCTTTTTCAGTCACGTCCGCATTACAAAAAGGTGCTCTGATTGAGCATCTGACCACTGTAGGGGTTAAGGCATGACCCCTCCTTAATCTCCCAGTGGTTGCCGTCCCTCTCCTTCTCCCCTGAAAGTGAAATTGGAAAGGAAAACCAGGCTCTGTCAGCTGCAGGTATTATTGCCATTCTGAACAGAGCAGCAAGTGTGTCAGAGCAGTAGCCTAGCGGTTAGTACAGTGTCCTCTAAACCAAGGGACACAGGTCCAAATCCCACTGTGACTCTATTACTCTTTTTTTTCCCTGGGGCTCCCTCCAGGAACAAGAAAACACTTAGGGCCCTGTTTACTAAGCAGCGTTATAGGCCCGTTAACATTTTTAACATGCGTTAACCATGTACGTGCCTACAATATCCCCATAGGTGCCTACATGGTTAGCACGCGCGCTAAGTGTAGGCGTGGTAAAAACACTAACGCACCTTAGTAAACAGGGCCCTTACCGTACCTAAAGATATAAGACACCTGCAAGCCTGAAAGCCATTGAAATGTGCACATTCAGGTACAGTGGGCATTTTTCTGCTCCTGGAGGGATCACATTTACAAAAAAAAAAAAAAAAAGTTATAGTAGGATGTGAACCTGTATCCCTTGGTTTACAGCCCACTGCACTAACCACTAGGCTACTCCTGTATTCTGCAAGATTATCTATGTGGCTATTTTCTTAATGCTGGCCAAACAGACATCCCTGTGCCTTGCTTTCTCCAGTTTATAATTTACATGTTTATTTTTATTTTTGTTACATTTGTACCCCGCGCTTTCCCACTCATGGCAGGCTCAATGTGGCAGGCGATGGAGGGTTAAGTGACTTGCCCAGAGTCACAAGGACCTGCCTGTGCCGGGAATCGAATTCAGTTCCTCAGGACCAAAGTCCACCATCCTAACCACTAGGCCACTCCTCCACTCCAGTTTATAAATTGGTTGTTTCAGGATGGACAACTCCAGCAAAATGATATCCTACTCAAGTATTTTCGAACAGGAAATCTGGACCTCTTTCCTGTTTGCAAATTGCTGTGAAATTAACTTTTTTTTTTTTTTGGACGTTATGAGCAGGACGTCCCAATTCTGCCTTGAACATTCCTTCAAAAATGCCCCACTATGTATGTGCTGCAGTTGGTGGTTATCTCTTCTGTCCTCCCCCTTGCTCTTCATATAACTCTCATCATCAAAACTCCCCATGTCTTCCTAAATATAATAGCCAACAGCCATCTTTTCTTCTCTTACTCCTTTGATGAATCTTCATCTATGACTTTATCATCTATCATTAATTGTAAATACCCTCCCTCTGACCTATCATTCACATCTTTTCATCCCAACAAATCATTCAAAGAGAATGCATCATCTCCCTACTCTACAGACTTGTCTATATCAGTGGTTCTCAACCTAGTCCCCAGCTAGTTGGGTCTTCAGGATATGCACAAGAAATAGTCATGACATAGATCTGCATGCATTTCCTTTTTTGTATTCAGATCTATCTCTAGCATATTCATTGCGCATATACTCAAAACCTGACTGGCTAGGTGTGCCCAAAGGACTGGGTTGACAGCACTGGCCTACATCTCCTTCCTCTTTGAGCCTCTGTGTTATGTTATTTTTATTGCGATTTGCCTGAGCTATTCTGGTGAGGTGTGTGTGTGTATCAAATATTGGAATAAAATTAATTCCATTCTCCGTAACTTTGAAATTGTCACGGTTGTGGCCGTGCCCTTATGTTCAGACCTACTGTTCCTCTGTATCTAGCTCAGTGACCTCTCTAGTCTGCCTTTTCCCTATTGCTGTTCTTCCTGTAAGCCAAGCCTCGCTTTGGTCTCCCTGCTTCTGCTTCATTTCCTGTTGTTGTTCTTCCTGTAAGCCAAGCCTCGCTTTGGTCTCCCTGCTTCTGCTTCATTTCCTGTTGTTGTTCTTCCTGTAAGCCAAGCCTTGCTTTGGTCTCCCTGCTTCTGCTTCATTTCCTACTTGTGACATCATCAGCCAACTCCTTTATAAGGACCTAGGGAGCTTTCCTATTTGCCTTTGCAAGAGGTCTCAATCTGTGTTACCTGTATAGGTCATATCCCTGCTTGGCTTTGTTCCTGAGTCTTGCTTCTGAAGGTCTGTTCTGTGTTTCCTTGAGTCTTGTGTTTCAATGCTTTGTTTTGTTTCTGTGAGTTTGCTTTTGAACCTTGATCCTGACGGCCTGGCTCTAGAGCCACACCCTGCCCTTGGTGTCTGTATCTGTTTGACTTCCCTTGGCTTCTGCTTTTAGTCTAGCCCTGCTTTTGACTCTTGCTATAGTTAAGCTCTGTGTTTAAGCCAATCTCTGTGTTTAGCCAAGCTCTGTTCCTGTTTCCCCTGTTCTGTTTCCTGTGTGTGTAGTTCTTGTCTGTTAATTCTGAGAGTCTGTAGAAGCCAGCATTGTCCCTAATTACCTCACTGATATGCAGGTGTGTCTGCTGCCTCTCAATCTGCCTGGCCTTTCTCTTCCAGCTGTGGATGCTGGTAAGCACATTGCTTCTTTTTTTGTCTTCACTTAGTCTGCTTAATCCTTTGCCTGCTATGTTTGCTTCCTGGCTTTTAAGCTCTGTTTCTGCTAAGTTCTGTTCCTGTTGTGTGTTTGAGCCAGGTTCTGCCCCTGCTATGTGTTTGAGCTAGTTTCTGTCCCTGCTCTCTGTCAAGCCATGTTCCTTTCAGTATCCTGTTCCCTGTCAAGCCAAGTCCCTTTCATACTACTGTTCCAGTCAAGCCAAGCCCGTTCCAGAATCTGATTCCACCGTTCCAGCATCCAGTTCCAGCCAAGCCAAGTCCATTCCAGCATCCAATTCCAGCCAAGCCAAGTCCGTTCCAGCATCCGGTTCCAGCCAAGCCAAGCCCATTCCAGAATCCCATTCCAGCCAAGCCTGTTTGAGAATCCTGAATCCTGTTCCAGCCAAACCTGTTTGAGAATCCTGAATCCTGTTTGAGAATCCTGAATCCTGTTCCAGCCAAGCCTGATTGAGAATCCTGAATTCTGTTCTAGCCAAGCCTGTTCGAGAATCCTGAATCCTGTTTGAGAATCCTGAATCCTGTTCCTGCCTTGTGTATTGTCTTGCGTCTGTTATTCAGTTACCTAGCTCCTGCCCTGTCTTGCCTGTCTATGTGTGCTTTGTCTTGTCTCTTTCAGTCTAGTCCTGTCCGGATCCAGTCCTTGACTTGTCCTTGTCTTGCCCTTTTGTGGACCCAGTTTTAATCTACTTCCGTGTTTTGCCTTGTCTTGCATTTCTGGGTCCCAGTTCCAGTTTTAATCCAGTTCTGAGTCTTGCCTTGTCCTGTCTGGGTTCCAGTTCTAGCCCTAGTCTTCTTTTCCTTGCCTCGTCTGGATCCGGTTCTTGTGTTGTTCATTGTGTTTAGTTACCTCTGTCCTGCCTTGTTGAGTCTGTTAGTTTATCCTAGTCCAGTCTGTTCTGATTCCTGCCTGTGCCAGCCCAGGTGATTTGTCTGCCAAAGCTCCGGCTTTGGTCCAAGGGCTCACCATTCCTGACAGTTGTGACAGAAATTTATCCTTCTGTTTCTAAACTTTTTGTTCCTTCTCCCCACTTCATTGCAACAGTATAAAGTTGCCTCTATGGCATTCCTTTTATTGCCCTTTATACCAGAACTCTACAGCACATGCCGTGTAATAATGTCTGCCCTCTTCTTTCTAACAGAAAGACCTGACTGAATATGAACTTGAGGGAAACATTGCAATGAGGTTCATAAGTCCCCTCATAACAGCAACCCTATACCAGTGCATGTCAGTCCTGGAGCCCTTGCCAGTCAGGATATCTGCAATGAATATTGTGAGGAATATGAGGGTGAGAGGGAGAATGAAGGCATATGCAGGAACGAGGAGGCTCGAGAGGGAGGGAGACTGGGTAGAGAAAGGAAGGAGTCTTTTCCCCTGAGGGATTGGAGAAAAGGAAAAGTAGGTTCCATGGTAGAAACAGGGACTTCAATCCCCAACAGCCCCCAGAGGAGGTCAGGAGAAGGGCAAGAGAAGGGAGTTGGAAAAACCTGTCCCAGAGAGCCAGGATGAAGGAAGGAGTTCTGAACCTGCCCAATCAAGCACATGGAGAGCAGCTGAGCAATGGGTGTGGGGAGGAACCTATGGACTGGCAAGGGGAGGAACTAGAGCAAAAGGTGCCAATGGAGATTGCTGCTCTGACTAAACTGGAAGGAAAGGAGGTGAAACAGGAGAGGGCTGCTCGGGAGGAGAGCCTGGTAGAAGAAGGGAAAAGGTGGCTATCCCACGAGGGGAGCTGAGAGAACAGGTTTACCACGGAAGGTCATGCGGGTGGTGGTCAGGGTATAATGCTGGCCTGGTTGGGGAGGGACCCTTGCCACTCTCCCTAGGTTGATTTCTTTTGAAAGGGAGAGAGGAAGAGTGGTGGTTTTGGGCATAACTGCTATACATGAACTGCTGTGAGTTTGAACCCTTTCTGAACTGCTGTGTTTGGGGAATTGTTTTGTCTAACTGCTGACATGAACTGCTGGGGAGGGTTTGAACCCTTTCTAGAGCAACTGCTATACATGAACTGCTGGGAGTTTTGAGCCCTTTTTGAGCTACTTTGTTTGAAGAATTGCTTCGCATAACTGCTTTATATGAACTGCTGAGATCTTGGAACCTTTTGGGGTTTTTTTGTTTTGTTTTGAATACTATGCTGTTGAACTGCTATGCTTCTTGAGAAATGCTGTGGTGGGAACTACCTTTGGAGGAGCAGTTGACGCAAAGGGATTAAAATAAAGTATAATGATCTGATCTTGCGGATTGCCGTGTGCTCTTTAGCAGTGGATTACAGCACACAGCTCAGCTAAAGGGCCGAGGGACTCGAGTCTCCCGGTGCAGGAGACTTTTCCAAGAGTCTCCCAGTGGTGAAGACCTTACAATATACATGGAGTTGATTTGCATATGCTGGCACTTCATCTGCATGATGCTCTAACATTAAAGATGTAAATTACCTTGGATGAGAATTTTAGATGGACTTCTGCCTCATCAGATAGACTTTTCTTAAGCTGTGCCCACGCCTCTCCCAGTGTTCTGCAAAATATTAAATACAGATGAGGACTTTAGGATACTGCTGAGAACACTGGAAAAAAAACACCCTGTTATTTTAGTATCAATTTAAATTTGTATCAATATTTTAAACATAAGGCTACAATGCGATACATTTAGAAAACAAATCTAGCCAGCTAAGGATTTAGATGACTAGGTCAAAGTCTTTAGAACAAAACAGAAAAGTACCAGGAGCCTTCAAAAACAGGAGAAACAACTTTTAATCATGCGTTTAGAGGAACATATCTTTGAATGGACCTGACACGGTCTGTGTTTCGGCGCGTAGCGCCTGCGACAGGGGTCGCAAAATGTAGCAGAGTACGTACGGCTATGTTATAACAATCAGTACGTTTGATGGAAACAATATGCTGTGCCGCCGTGCTGTCCCGTTAAGAGATAATATCGTATAGATGCCAAGATCAAGCGGAGAGATGCTCTCATAAACAAACTTCTCTACTCGCAAAGTCAGTAAAGCAAACAGGTCAAAGTCTTTGAAACATTTTCAGGTTGAATGGCTACATTTAGCAACCTGAGGTAGGGTTAGTTAGGGGGAAAAATTCAGAAGTCTTGCCAGTTCTCTCCTTCACCCAATACCACTCCTACTGTAGGGGGGTCATTCCATGTCAAGTGGTCTGGTGGTCCCTGCACGAAGGTTGCAGTATGGGGTCAAACAGATTACTATATCTCAGCAAGTATTGCATTGGCGAACGTAAAACTTTACCAATGTTCATTGGGGACATGTATGAATGTTCACAGAAACTTTCATCAAAATCTGTGATGGTCGCTTAGGGACCACCACACCACTTGACATGGAATGACCCAGGGGTGTTCCTGATGTATCGATTTTGTGCAACTGAGACTTGAACCACTTTGACTAGGCCAAAAACCAAACTGTCATGGTTGCCTGAATGTTCCCTGCATTTCTACACTGATTGCCAGCCCAAGGCATGCTGCCATTCCAAAGAGCATCTGCACTTTTTTGGGTGTGTAGTTGGTAACAAGACAGATTTACACTGACACAAGTATGAAATAAGACTTTTGGGCCTCCTTGGTCAGTGCTGGTACTTGCATGGAGAGTGTCTGCAACAATTATGGACCTCACTGTTCTCCAGGTCTGTATTTCATCTGCTGGACAGAAGGAATATGTGATCTAATTGGGCCAAAACAGCCACCTGGACAAAAGTCTGGGACTGGACTTTGTGAAGAAAGGAGAAGAGTTTTGGCACCAGACCAGAACACA
Source organism: Microcaecilia unicolor (assembly GCF_901765095.1). Lineage (NCBI taxonomy): Eukaryota > Metazoa > Chordata > Amphibia > Gymnophiona > Siphonopidae > Microcaecilia > Microcaecilia unicolor. Next base: position 297,089,109 of record NC_044036.1, on the reverse strand, counting down.
CATACAGGTGATAGCTCTGGATAGAGACTGTTTCTCTGTGCCTTCTAAGTACTAAGCCTCTCTGCACAACATTATTACAGAGAAGTGCAAGCTGATAATTATGGCTTCTAACCTTGAACAAGAGACCAGCTACTGGTGCCGGCTGGGTCTGTAACTGTTATCTCTACACTAACCAGATGCTTACTGGTCAGTTTGCTGTGGACGCAGCTTGAGCTGAAGGGAAGAATCCTGTCTTTCCATTACGTTCATTCTCACTATTCCAGTACGAGTGGGTAGTTATTGTAGATCCCCTATGGGTGAGGTTTAGAGCAGATGGTAAGAGCTTACAATCACGGTTTAAAGGCCCCGCCCCACACTCAACACTCACCAATGGAGGAAATACAGATAAAAATTAAGGAAATTCTATATTTGATATAGTGTGCAACTTAAGATGTTAATAAATGAATTTTCCTTGATGATGGTTCAAGTTTTACTAAGTGATGACATTATGGCACACTAAACTTGAAATTTAAATAATTTATTATGAAAAATGTTTATGTAAATTCAATATATAATTGTACTAATTTCATTGATAAAACAAATGTTTCGTTGTATCAAAATAACAAATATAAAAGGTTTGTGTTCACTTCAGAACAAACAGTAAAACATTTATAATCTACAACATTTTTTCTCTCAGAAGATGTGGACATATTCAATAAATTGACTACCATCTACGGACATCCTCCATCAAACAAATCAGATAAGTTATACCGTTGTTTAAGTTCTATATTCCTAAAAATTTACTTTAAACAGAAAGTTCTACTGAAGAAATTGATTCTTTTTTCTCCATTTTCCTCTTTAAGGATATAACCTCCTCCACGTGGATATGCATACACTTCGCTACCTTCAGGTAAGTAATTTTAGTCTCTTAATCACTGTAGGTGTTTGTACTTAGCGGTTTTGTAGACCTTTCTTGCATGGGGTTAACTTTGGTCTTTCTTTAACGTTGGTGCACTTGTTGTTTTGAGGTTGCCAGTACTTTGGTTCAGCGTTACCAGGGAGCAGGAACCCGGAACTCTTGAGTACCTACTACTCTATGCTTATAAAAAAAATCAAAAAGGCAAAACCCTATACCTGCCTAATTCCTCAAATCAATTCCTCTTTTGCTATAATTTTAAACTCCTTTTCCTATATAATTGTGCAACTTATTTCCTTAACTAGCTCCCCAAGTAAAGAAAAATATAATTAATTATCCCTGCTCTACTCCCTCCCCAAATAATGATCCCAGAGTTTTAAATGGTCTCAGGAGAACAAGTTCTTTATGACAGAACTTAGTGAGTAATAAACACCACCAGAGGTCTTAAAATCCTCTGTCCAAAACTTCTCACAACAGCTCTAAATTCTCTGAAACTTTTAAACAAAATAATTACTTTTCCTCTTTCCAAAGTAATTTAATTTAGCATATGCAGGGTTTTCTCTCCTAAGTCATTCACAAAAACCCTATTTAAGCTTGACAGCAAGGACTGTGTACTTAAACTGTCACTTTAGTCATGTGCGACTAGTGTGATCAATTATTACATGCACAAGCCTATTCAGGTTACCAAACTGGTAATGCTTGTAACTTTAAAAGCTTTCACCTTAGCGCTCAGCTTCAGTCACCACTTTAAAAGCCATAAAACAACGCGAGAGGCTTTTAAAATTGAATTAACTACCTAAAGACACACTCTTACCACACAGACCACTCTTAAATTTCTCTTAATCACTTTCTGAACGGTTATCCCCCTTAACAGCTGATCAGAGACCTCACCGCAGGTCTGCTCAGCATCAAAACTACCACCCAACTGCCCAGCAAGCCGTTGCCAAGGCAATCAGGCCAGCTTGCTCAGCTGTTCTCCCAGTGATGTCACTTTAGAACCTTCTCCCTAGCTCTAACCCTCAGCACACACACCCAGGTAAAACCCCTTTTAAAGGGGACACACTCTTATTTTTTTTTATTTTTTTCCACCCTTTACATTATGTCCATCGACCAGCAGGTGGAGATAGAAAATACAGAACTGAGCACCACTACATAGCTCCCTGCTAGCAGCTCAGCTCCTCAGTATCTTCTATTTCCAGCAGGTGGATGGACAGACTTCCTCTGTCTCTGGTTCTGAGGCCTTGCTCCTGGTCCAGTTGGTCAACTGGTTCCCAGTTGAGCAGAGTGAGCAGTTGAGCAGACATACCTGGTGGTGCTGGGTCCCTCTCGTGCCTTCCCCCTGGGGTGTTCTGCGCCTTTCCCCTGTTTTCCCTCTGTGTGAGAGCCTGCTCAGCAACTAGTCAGTTCAGAAGATGAGGAGTCACAGGCAACACAGTGAATCTGGCAGGCTGGTGCTGCTGCCGTGCCCTGCACTGAAAGGGGGGGGGGGGGGGTTGACTGTGTCCCCGGGTAGCGTGGACCCAGGGTGGTGGGTCCTTTCTGCTGTGCTTCAGGCCTTGGGACATTGATGGGAGCACTGTGTGGCGGTGCTATAAAAAAAAGTAAATAAATAAAACCATGGAGGAAGTGGAGGAGCAGTTTAATGATTAGATCAGTGGAGTGAGAACCAGGGGAGCCTGGTTGAAATCTCACAACTGCTCCTTGAAGTCTTTGGCAGATACAAACAGAATGATTCCTCCGAAGACAGAAAACTGCCTAATCTACATGAATGTAAAAAAAAAGGACATATTTTTGCTTGTTTGTGCTGTGCTCTGGTTTAAAAAAAAAGCAGGTGTGTAGCGCGGTGTGTCACATGTTTTCCCACGCAGCGGCAGTCTCTGGCCATGGCAACCTGCTGTCCATCTTGCAGTGAGCGGTGTTCCTCCTTTGGCCGCTGCATGGTGTGCAGTCCGGTTCCCAAGTGGAGGAGCTGATCGGGGCTTGCACATACAGGACGCACTCGGTCACAGCTGCGCGTTTCTTTAGGCTCTGGTCCCCAGTGCAGGGCCTTGGTGCTTCGCCTCAGAAGGAGGCGGGAATGGTGGCCATTTTGTTTTTTTCAGCAGAAGCGAAGCCCCTGCGCAGGCAGCTGTGTAGGTAGGGGTCCCTTTGGGTGGGGGGCCCTAGGTCAGGGCCAAACCTTCGTCTGCTCCACCGGGCGGACTGGTGCTAGGAGCCTTTTCTCCAGCAGGCCTGGCAGCTCCGGGGAGAGAGAGGAGATGGGGATCTCCCTGCCTGTTCCCAGGGGATCGCGACTGCTGCCCCGTGGAGACTTAGTCTCAGATTTTGCTGCAGTTGGGCTGCTAGGAGGCGGCCCCCTGATTTCAGAGGCACTTGCAGTGCTCCCTTGAGGAGTTTCCGGAAGGTAGTCAGGCGGCTAAATAAATAAATGAAGAGCCTTAGGGGACCATCCAGGGTATTTCTCCATTCACCTGGACATTCGGGTCCTGCTTGCCGCAAGGTGGAGTGCGTCTGACACAGGCCTACAGGTTGGGAGGACCGTGGCCTGTCCTTTCTCTGGTGCCAGAAGGAGGAGATGTTCCCTTACCTAAGTTGGACTCGGTGTCTGCAGTCACCCAGAGTACTACCCTCCCGGTGGTTGGCAGCCTTGCCTTGAGGGATCTGCTAGATAGGAAGCCGAAACGGGCTTTCCAGCACACCTTGAGGTGACTGCTTTGGAGCTGCAGGCTTCTATTTGTAGCCCCTTGGTGGCACAGGCCTGTTTGCAGTGACATCAGCAGTCCTTTTTCCCGGGGCAGTCCCGGGCTCCCTGAATGGAGGCGGGCTTAGCCTGTCTGATGGCCACTGTGTATGTCAGTTTTTCAGCCACAGGCACGTCTTTGACGCTCTCCGCGAGGCGTCAGTTCTGGCTGCGGACGTGGGTGGCCGTTGCCACTTCAAAGGCCTACATGGTCAGGTTACCCTTTTGAGACACATTTCTTTTTGGGAATGACCTCAGCAATTTGGTTAAGCGGGCCCCAGCATCCTCCAAAAGACGTTCCTTGTTCCTCTGCTTGCCTTGTGGGCTCAGCAAGTGCCCTGTTTCATGACAGCTCCTTGTGTAGGTCTGGTCATCAGACCTTTGGTCAGAGGGCTCAGTTTCGGGCCCGACAATCTTCCTTCCGGGGGACAGAGAGCTGGTAGGGCACTCAGAGTGAGTGGCTGCTGTCTCCTGGCAATCCCAATATAGCCAGACCAGATGGTCCCTCTGGGCCTACAGGGGGCCACTTCAGGCCTTTTGGGACATGTGGTCTACTTTTTCCTCAGCTCTAGCGCTGGTTATTCTGGGTGATGGCTTCCAGTTGGAGTTCTCCCCTCCGGTAGCTCCTCTCTTCTTACAGTCTCCTTGTCGGGGGGCCTCTGCCAGCTCAGAGCAGAAGCTCAGTTGAGGTGCTGCTGGCCCTTCAGACCATTGTTCCCATACCTCCCATTGCTCCCAGATACATAGCTCCCTTCCCTTGGGTGCTGAGCCCCCCAAATCCCCCCCAAAGCCCACTACCCACAACTGTACACCACTACCATAGCCCTAATGGGTGAAGGGGGGCACCTAGATGTGGGTACAGTGGGTTTCGGGTCGGTTTTGGAGGGCTCCCATTTACACCACAAGTGTAACAGGTAGGGGGGGGAGGTGGGCCTGGATCCGCCTGCCTGAAGTGCATTGCACCCACTAAAACTGCTCCAGGGACCTGCATAGTGCTGTGATGGAGCTGGATATGACATCTGAGGCTGGCATAGAGGCTGGCAAAAAAATGTTTTAATTTTGTTTTGGGTGGGAGGGGGTTGGTGACCACTGGGGGAGTAAGGGGAGGTGATCCCCGATTCCCTCTGGTGGTCATCTGGTCAGTTCAGGCACCTTTTCAAGGCTTAGTCGTGAACAAAAAGGGACCAAGTAAAGTCGGCCAAATGCTCATCAGGACCGCCCTTCTTTTTTCCATTATTGGCCAAGGACAGCCATCTCTTAACCACGCCCCCGTCCCGCCTTCGGTACACTGCTGACACGTCCCCTTGAACTTTGGACGTCCCCGCGACGGAAAGCTGTTGAAACCGGCCAAAATCGGCTTTCGATTATACCGATTTGGCCGGCCTTGCGAGAAGGGCGCCCATCTCCCGATTTGTGTCGGAAGATGGCCGCCCTTCTCCTTCGAAAATAAGCTAGATAGTAACATAGTAAATGACAGCAGATAAAGACCTGTACGGTCCATCCAGTCTGCCCAACAAGATAAGTACATAAGTACATAAGTAGTGCCATACTGGGAAAGACCAAAGGTCCATCTAGCCCAGCATCCTGTCACCGACAGTGGCCAATCCAGGTCAAGGGCACCTGGCACGCTCCCCAAACGTAAAAACATTCCAGACAAGTTATACCTAAAAATGAGGAATTTTTCCAGTCCATTTAATAGCGGTCTATGGACTTGTCCTTTAGGAATCTATCTAACCCCTTTTTAAACTCCGTCAAGCTAACCGCCCGTACCACGTTCTCCGGCAATGAATTCCAGAGTCTAATTACACGTTGGGTGAAGAAAAATTTTCTCCGATTCGTTTTAAATTTACCACACTGTAGCTTCAACTCATGCCCTCTAGTCCTAGTATTTTTGGATAGCGTGAACAGTCGCTTCACATCCACCCGATCCATTCCACTCATTATTTTATACACTTCTATAATATCTCCCCTCAGCCGTCTCTTCTCCAAGCTGAAAAGCCCTAGCCTTCTCAGCCTCTCTTCATAGGAAAGTCGTCCCATCCCCACTATCATTTTCGTCGCCCTTCGCTGTACCTTTTCCAATTCTACTATATCTTTTTTGAGATACGGAGACCAGTACTGAACACAATACTCCAGGTGCGGTCGCACCATGGAGCGATACAACGGCATTATAACATCCGTACACCTGGACTCCATACCCTTCTTAATAACACCCAACATTCTATTCGCTTTCCTAGCCGCAGCAGCACACTGAGCAGAAGGTTTCAGCGTATCATCGACGACGACACCCAGATCCCTTTCTTGATCCGTAACTCCTAACGCGGAACCTTGCAAGACGTAGCTATAATTCGGGTTCCTCTTACCCACATGCATCACTTTGCACTTGTCAACATTGAACTTCATCTGCCACTTGCACGCCCATTCTCCCAGTCTCGCAAGGTCCTCCTGTAATCGTTCACATTCCTCCTGCGACTTGACGACCCTGAATAATTTTGTGTCATCGGCGAATTTAATTACCTCACTAGTTATTCCCATCTCTAGGTCATTTATAAATACATTAAAAAGCAACGGACCCAGCACAGACCCCTGCGGGACCCCACTAACTACCCTCCTCCACTGAGAATACTGGCCACGCAATCCTACTCTCTGCTTCCTATCTTTCAACCAGTTCTTAATCCATAATAATACCCTACCTCCGATTCCATGACTCTGCAATTTCTTCAGGAGTCTTTCGTGCGGCACTTTGTCAAACGCCTTCTGAAAATCCAGATATACAATATCAACCGGCTCCCCATTGTCCACATGTTTGCTTACCCCCTCAAAAAAATGCATTAGATTGGTGAGGCAAGACTTCCCTTCACTAAATCCGTGCTGACTTTGTCTCATCAGTCCATGTTTTTGTATATGCTCTGCAATTTTATTCTTAATAATAGCCTCCACCATCTTGCCCGGCACCGACGTCAGACTCACCGGTCTATAATTTCCCGGATCTCCTCTGGAACCTTTCTTAAAAATCGGAGTAACATTGGCTACCCTCCAGTCTTCCGGTATTACACTCGATTTTAGGGACAGATTGCATATTTCTAACAGTAGCTCCGCAAGTTCATTTTTTAGTTCTATTAATACTCTGGGATGAATACCATCAGGTCCCGGTGATTTACTACTCTTCAGCTTGCTGAACTGACCCATTACATCCTCCAAGGTTACAGAGAATTTGTTTAGTTTCTCCGACTCCCCCGCTTCAAATATTCTTTCCGGCACCGGTGTCCCCCCCAAATCCTCCTCGGTGAAGACCGAAGCAAAGAATTCATTTAATTTCTCCGCTACGGCTTTGTCCTCCTTGATCGCCCCTTTAACACCATTTTCGTCCAGCGGCCCAACCGACTCTTTGGCCGGTTTCCTGCTTTTAATGTATCTAAAAAAGTTTTTACTATGTATTTTTGCTTCCAACGCTAATTTCTTCTCAAAGTCCTTTTTTGCCCTCCTTATCTCCGCTTTGCATTTGGCTTGGCATTCCTTATGATCTATCCTGTTACTTTCAGTTGGTTCTCTTCTCCACTTTCTGAAGGATTGTTTTTTGGCTCTAATGATTTCCTTTATCTTACTGTTTAGCCACGCCGGCTGACTTTTAGTCTTTTTTCCCTTTTTTCTAATACGTGGAATATATTTGTCCTGAACCTCCAGGATGGTGTTTTTAAACAGCATCCACGCCTGATGCAAGTTTTTTACTCTGCGAGCTGCTCCTTTCAGTCTTTTTTTCACCATTTTTCTCATTTTGTCGTAATCACCTTTTCTATAGTTAAACGCTAGCGTACTTGATTTCCTAGTTTCACTTCCTTCAATGCCAATATCAAAACCGATCATATTATGATCACTGTTATCAAGCGGCCCTCGTATCGTTACCCCCTGCACTAGATCATGAGCACCACTAAGGACTAAGTCTAGTATTTTTCCTTCTCTTGTCGGCTCCTGAACTAGCTGTTCCATGAAGCTGTCCTTGATTTCATCAAGAAATCTTATGTCCCTTGCGTGTGCAGATGTTACATTACCCCAGTCTATATGCGGGTAATTGAAATCCCCCATTATTATTGTGTTGCCCAGTTTGTTTGCGTCCCTGATTTCCTTTAACATTTCCGCATCCGTCTGTTCGTCCTGGCCAGGCGGACGGTAGTACACTCCTATCACTATCCTTTTCCTCTTTGCACATGGAATTTCAATCCACAGTGATTCCAAGGAGTGTTTTGCTTCCTGCAGAATTTTCAATCTATTTGATTCAAGGCTCTCGTTAATATACAATGCTACCCCTCCACCAATCCGATTCACCCTATCACTACGATATAATTTGTACCCCGGTATGACAGTGTCCCACTGGTTATCCTCCTTCCACCAGGTCTCAGATAAACTCATTTTACATGGTATGTGATACTTTATACATATACCCAAGTTTTCTTGCCTTTCTCAGGGCACAGACCATAGAAGTCTGCCCAGTACTATTCTTGTACTAAGTTCTGAAGCTAACATCAAAGCCCCTTAAAATTTACACTCCAGCCCATCCCTATATATTCAGTCATGATCAGGGCGTAGACCGTAGAAGTCTGCCTAGCTCCCGTTTTGTTTCCCAATTACCAGCGTCACCACCCAATCTCCACTAAGAATCCATAAAACCATTCCTTCTAAATAGGATTCCTTTGTGTTTATCCCATGCATGTTTGAATTCCATTACCGTTTTCATCTCCACCACCTCCTGCAGGAGGGCATTCCACATATCCACCACCCTCTCCATGAAAAAATACTTCCTGACATTAGTCCTGAGTCTGCCCCCCTTCAACCTCAATTCATGTCCTCTAGTTCTACCGCCTTCTCATCTCCAGAAAATGTTCATTTGCGGATTAATACCTTTCAAATATTTGAACATCTGTATCATATCTCCCCTGTTTCTCCTTTCTTCCAAGGTATACATGTTCAGATGAGCAAGTCTCTCGTTCGGTTTGCAACGAAAATCCCATACCATTTTTGTAGCTTTTCTTTGCACCGTTTCCAGTCTTTTTACATCTTTAGAAAGATACGGCCTCCAAAACTGAACACAATACTCCAAGTGGGGCTTCACCAATGACTTGTAGAGGGGCATCAACACCTCCTTTCTTCTGCTGGTTATGTCCCTCTCTACACCGCCTAGCATCCCTCTGGCCTCGGCCGTCGCCCAGTCGCATTGTTTCTTCACCTTCAGATCTTCCAACACCAACACCCCAAGGTCTCTCTCCTGAGTCGAGATTACTGATCTCTCCCCTCCTATCTGGTATCTCTCTTTTGGGTTTCCGCACCCCAAGTGCATCACTCTACACTTCTTGGCATTAAATTTTAACTCCTATAACTCAGACCATACCCAACCACAAATGGACAACCAGTCGTAGAAAAGGTCAAGAGTATCTCAGCATATGGTAAGGGATTCCTAACAGACTTAAAGAAAGAGCTTCAGGGCTGCACTCATCAATATCTGATACAGCTGACTTTGAGCCTGAAATTGGATGAACTTGAGAACAGAGTTTCAGCATTAGAAAACTGGGAGATGGGGGTGGCAGAAAAAAACAGTAGAGGTGAGCACCAGCTTACTCTGCTGCAAGAAAAAGCCCCTGAATTACAGAACAGATCCCGGTAGTGCAATGTTCAAGTTCTGGGCTTACTGGAAAAGTCAGAGGGAATTCACGTGGTGGGCTTCATGCCAAAATTCCTAAAGGAAGTTCTGCAGCTGGGTGAGTCAGCTCTGGAACTTTTATTGGATCGTGATGATAGAACTTCAAGTGGTAATAGTGGGGATCTCCAGGCTCTCCTTTTGAAATTCCATTACTTTAGAGCAGCAGTTCTCAACCCAGTCCTTGGGACACATCCAACTAGTCAGGTTTTCAGGTTATTCACAATGAATATGCATGAGATAGATTTGATTACCCTCTGTGGGCTAGATTCAATAAATGGCATTCAAAGTTAGGCATGGGAATGATCCGTGCCAAGCTCGTATTCTGTAAAGGGTGCGCCGCATTAGCACGCATTTCGTACCTAACTTTGGGCGCAAGTGTTTATGCCTGGCAAAGGCCGGTGTATATGCTGTTGCCCAACTAAGATTTATCAACCCCTGAAGAAGGCATTTCTGCTGAAACACGGACCGTGTAGGGTCCTAATAAAGCTTTGTTTGGAGCTCTTACTCCTGTGTTTTGGCTGGTCGCTTGGACTTGGTTTTCTTCCACCTTTTGTTTGGTGTGCTTGCATTTTTTGTGGAAGGAGTGGACCCCCCTTTTTCCCTTTGGTGCCCAACTAATGGCAGTTAGGCGTGCAAATACCGGGATTCTATAACATCACGCCTAATTTCTTGGAACACATCTGACCCACCCATGCCCTCTCCTTTGGAGTTTGCGCTATGGAATTTAGGTGCACATGTAACAGAATAAGCCATAAGACAGATACATAGATAACTCCTAATTACTGCCAATTAAGTGCTTGTTAACACCAATTAATGTTTGTTAGAGCCTGACTAATTAGTATATGAGCGAATCTGGGATCCGCAACCTACACAGGATGTGTTTTAGGGCCCTGTTTACTAAGCTGTGCTAGAGATGCAATAGCATTTTTAGCAAGCATTAAGCATTAGAATGCGCTAACTATGTAGATGCCCATAATATTCCTATGGGTGTCTACACGGTCAGAGTGTGCTAATTTTTAGCACGCGCTAAAAACACTAGTGTACCTTAGTAAACAAGGGCCCTTATTTTGTTATTTATATAATGTAATATATTTTTAAGTTGGTTGTTCAGTACTTTGAACAATTTTTTTGGATCTACAGCATATAAATGTCAATAAATAAATTAAATTCTAGGCTGGTTTCTGCATAGCAGAAATATGATTGCAATTTGGGCTGCTTTCTACATGGCAGAGATGTAACTGTATTCTCTCTGGACTGCATCATTCCTATGAAGTACGTCTCTTTCATTATGTATGTAATCTGGATCTTAAAACATTAGGAAAACCGGAAGTGCATTTTTAGCTTTGGCTGTCACTTACCCTTCTTCCTGAGCTGCTAAGGAAATTTGAGACAATTTTGCCAAGTTCTTTGCATATTCTTCTTCAATCTTTATCCTACAGGAAGGAAATATGTTAACAGGGTGTTCAGTTCATATGTCAGTTTAGGCATTTTATTTATTTATTGGGATTTATAAAACCGCCTTTATGAAGAGATTCACCCAATGCGGTATACAGTAGGCACAATTAAACATAAAACATAATTTTGTTAACAGCATAACAATAGTAAAATAACCAAGAATAAGCATAAATACAATAAATGAGGTAAACTTGAGAACAGTAAATTAAACACAAACAGTAAGTTAAAAACAAACAGAGGGATTCAACCACCCCAAAAATCCAGCCAATTATTCCATCTTTAGAAGTGCCATCCAACAGGATCTACACAATAAATCTTCCAGTGGCCTTCACAGGGCCTCCATGATAAGAGCTGCATCTGATCCACAGGATCTGCAGTGATAAAGCAGCCATGGTCTTCACGGGGCACGGTGACGGGAATTGCCCCAGACTATACTGGTTCAATAGCAGGACCTGCAACTGGCACAGGAGAGGAGCCGCCATCTGCTCATATGGAGCCATAGGGAAACAAGAAGCTATGACACACTGACTGTGGAGGTGAATGCAGGAGAGGAAGGCAAGAAAGAGAGCAGCATAACTGGAGTGAAGTAAAGGGTAATGAAAGGAGAAGAAGAGTTAGACTGGAATCTGAAAAAGTGGTAAAATGGGCTGGACTGAGGCATGAGAAAGATGAGAGTCAAACAAGCAGTTGAGAATTAACAGAGAAAAGGAGGAGAGACAGACTGTACATGGAAGAAGGGAAAGACAGATGGAGAAAGGTAAGGGGCAGATGGGACAGAAATGAAGACTGAGAAATATTTGAAAGAAAATAACCAAAAGCAGCAGAGAAGGACCAAATCCTCACGGAGAAGATCAGAAATAGCAAATACAGTGAAGACATAGAGAGGGGCATTTTTGAAAGGGACATCCAAGTTTCGATTTGGACGTCCTTGCAAAATGTCCCAATCCAGGGATGGGGAAACCCATATTTTCGAAACAAGATGGACGTCCATGTTTCGTTTCAAAAACACCGTCAGGGACGTCCAAATCCTTAAATTTTGCCGTCCCTAGATTTGGACATCCCTATACATGGAAGTTTCTGTTTTTCAGCAATTTTCGAAACCAAAGATGTCCATCTCAGAAATGACCAAATGCAAGCTATTTGGTCCTGGGAGGAGCCAGCATTTGTAGTGCACTGGTCCCCCTGACGTGCAAGGACACCAACTGGACACCCTAGGGGGCACTGCAGTGGACTTCATAAAATGCTCCCAGGAACATAGCTCCCTTACCTTGTGTGCTGAGCCCCCCAAAACCCACTACCCTCAACTATATACCACTACCATAGCCCTTATGGGTGAAGGGGGGCACCTAGATGTGGATTCAGTGGGTTTGTGGTGGGTTTTGGAGGGCTCGCTGTTTCCTCCACAAACGTAACAGTTAGGGGGGGAGTGCTGGGTCCGCCTGTCTGAAGTGCACTCACACACTAAAACTGCTCCAGGGACCTGCATACTGCTGTCATGGACCTGAGTATGACATCTGAGGCTGGCATGACATATTTTTACAGATGTTTTTTGAGGGTAGGAGGGGGTTAGTGACCACTCGGGGAGTAACGGGAGGTCATCCCCAATTCTCTCCGGTGGTCATGTGGTCATTTCGGGCACCTTTTTGTGCCTTAGTCCTAAGAAAAACAGGTCCTGGTGAAAACGTCCAAGTGCTCGTCAGGGACGTCCTTCTTTTTTTCGATTATGGGTTAAGGACGTCCAAGTGTTAGGTACGCACAAGTCCCGCCTTCGCTACGCCTCCGACATGCCCCCTTGAACTTTGGCTGTCCCTGCGACGGAGTGCAGTTGGGGACGTCCAAAATCGGCTTTCGATTATACCGATTTGGACGTTTCTGTGAGAAGGACGTCCATCTTCCAATTTATGTCGAAAGATGGGCATCCTTCTCTTTCGAAAATGAGCCCGAATCACCTTGTATAATGAAACAGTCTTTATTCCAACCAGCACGATAACAAAAAATTGATGACCCGACATGGCTGTGTTTCGGCAGAAAGATTGCCTGCATCAGGGGTCTTATCACATAGACAGCTGGTATAGAAAGGGCAGCAAACGCACTTGAACAGCGTTCCAATAGCTACCTTTTAAACAAAAATGGTAATGAATGCTTCAAGGATGTTGCGTTCTCGAGGGCCTTGGCATTCTGTCAGGTCCTCGAGATAGGACTGGAGTTCGTGAGCCCTTGGGCCACTGCCGAGGAGCGGCAGCGGCAGGCAAGACCACCTCGGGACTGGAAACACAGAAGAGCAGTACTGGAACTCTGGACTGGAGTAGTACAAGGCAGGCAACTAGAACAGATGAGACAGGAACAGCTTCACCTGCACCTAGCCACCGTTCCTCCGGAGTTGAGCTCCGAAGTGCAGGCGGCCGGCAGGACTTGCAGGATAAGGCAGGAACTGAAGATCCAGAGGACCCACCCTGGGTCTGGGATACACAAGGGCGACAGGGCACGGAACTAGACTCAGACAGTGTGCTGCTGCACAGCCACTAGCAAGACCCAGAAGACAGACCAAGGAACACAAGGCGTACAGAAGCTAGCAGGAGCAAGGACTAGGGCAGCAACACACTAGGTTAAACGGGGATCCGGGAATACCCACAGGGTAAACCCTCTAGCTAGGTGGAGACAGGATACAGGAATAATCACCCAGGAAAACACACTAGCCAGACAGATACAGGATTCAGGATATACCCTCAGGATATACAAGCAGGGTAGGCACACAGGCTAGGCAAGGCAGGGTTCAGGGTAAAGAGAGCAAACCAGGCAGCACAGCAAACAGAGTAACCAGGAAGAACAGGCCAAGGGTCTGAAGCCACAGCCGTTCCACACACTGACTGGGGAACCCACAAAGGCTGAGGCTTCGCATACAGACAGAGAACAAACCCGGACAAAGGCTTCACCCCAACCCAGGGTAAGCCAGGAACAGAGGCTTCACCCCAACACAGGGTAAGCCTGGAGCAGAGGCTTCACCCCAAACACAGGGTAAGCCAGGAACAGAGGCTTCACCCCAAACACAGGGTAAGCCAGGAAGGACCTGCAGTCCACAGACAGACAGTGGCAGGGAAGACCCCCCACGGAAGGACAACAGAGACACAGACACAGAAAGAAACTGGGCTGGAACCCAGAGAGAGGCTAAGCAGTAGTGCAGCAGACACTTACTAACCTGACCTGGCCTAAGAGCATAACATTTATGCAAAGGCCCTGACTGCAAGCCCAGCACTTCCTTATGAAGGCTCTCACTGATGAGTCACCAGCAGTAGGACAGAAGCAGGAAGTACACTGACCCCAAAGAGAGGCTTGACACACATAGGAAGTGAGCCCACAGGAAAGACAAGCAGGAGCCATCTTGGAAGCTGGCACAGAGCCGGTGGCAGCCATCTTAGATGCTGGCTCCCTAGAGAGGCATAGCCCACACAGGTGAGGTCTAGTGAAGCAATCAGCACAGAGACTAGAGACAAGACAAACACAAACACAGACAGAAGCCAGCAGAGCTGCTGACCCCCAGAAAGAAGGTAAGGCTGAGGGTGGTCACGGCCATAGACGTGACAAAGGAAAACTATGAGTTGCACAGCATTGCAGCAGGTAGCTACTGGAACGCTGTTCAAGTGGGTTTGCTGCCCTTTCTATACCAGCTATGTGATAACATCCCTGACAGGCATTTTTTTTGCCAAAACACAGCCGTTTCGGGTCTTCAGTTTTTTGCTATTTTGCTGGTTGGAATAAAGACTGTTTGATCCTGCTAAGTGACTCCATCTCCTCATTGTGTTTGCTGTCTGAAAAGAAAATGAGAAGTAAAGATAGAAACAGAGAAGACTATGAAACAAAAATGTATTCAGAGATAGAAGTTAAAATATCCCAGAGACATAAAACGTTTCCCCACTTTTGATTAGGACATACTGCTCTATTTTCTTTTTTTTTTTAGTTGCAATTTATTTATTGAACTTTCTTAATACAGAACAAGCATTGTTTTAACAATAAAACAAAATATATAAAAAGACTAGATTTGATTAAACAAGGGTATCATGGTAAAACGTTTAGGATGTACTTCCATAATTGCACCTATATATAGGTGCTCAGAGGGTGCCTGATTGGGGTATATTCTGTATTCTGTAAAGGAATGGAAGCACCTACTTTCCAGAAGAGTAGCCTGACAGCAAAAATGTACGCCTACAATTTAAGTATGAGCACTAGTTACGCATGTGTGAGTCCCATCCACACTCTCACTATGCGCTTAGCATATATGTGCATACAGTAACCCCAGATTCTA
Source organism: Microcaecilia unicolor (assembly GCF_901765095.1). NCBI lineage: Eukaryota > Metazoa > Chordata > Amphibia > Gymnophiona > Siphonopidae > Microcaecilia > Microcaecilia unicolor. The sequence continues at coordinate 297,074,027 of NC_044036.1, read as the reverse complement.
GATATGGTGCCAAGATTTGGCAATTATCCCACGATGCACATGCAACTTAAATGGCCAACGAACAACAACTGGACGCTAACAATCAACTATTGACGTTAATTGACAGCAATTGAGAGCTGCATGCGCCTCTGGCTGTGCACTATTCTATAATGCTTGATGTCCAAATCCCATACCACACAACTCAAGGGGATGTGGCTATGGGAGGGGCATGGGCGTGTCAGGGATGTTCCGAAAAGTTGTGTGCATTATTACAGAATAATGGGTCAGCGCGCCCAACTTGGGTGCTAGCATTTACACCTGGTTTCAGCACGAGTAAGTCTGGTGCCCAAAACTGAAGTGCAAAAATCAGCGCTAAGCGAAATTCTATAAACAGCGTGCACCCTTTATAGAATTGCGCTTATTGCTGATCCTTTCTAGCACCCATTTTTGAGTGCCATTGTGTACACATACAAGAAGAGATGCCATTATTCTATTGACATATGTGCATAATGGATATGTAACTGTCGGCACATTCTTTACAGAATTGCCCTCTTAGATCTCATTATTATATTGGAGGTTCACAAACTTTCTTAGTAAGACTTCGAATATGTGATTAAATGTAAGACACATACAGGTAAGTTTTCTAATTATATTTTACCAAGTCTGCTGCAGCTCAATAGTGACCTCTATGTTGTAAAATTATCCAACCATTGCTGCAGAATCTACCCCTGAGCTGCCACAGGAGACCTGAATGTCCAAGGAACAAAGCTCTTTCAATTATCATTGTACCAAAGCCTATGCTGGTGATACCAAGAGGAAAGCCAAAAGTAACACTTATCGCTGCATATTCTTAAATTTGAACATGAACAAACAGCACCCAGCAAGTCCCATATTACCTTTCATGGATAAATTCTGCCATTTCTTTTTGCATCTGTTTCCCTTTCAGTTGTTTCTGAAGAAGATCTTCAAATCCAGAGACTGAACTGTTACCCTGTGGATCTTTTTTATCAGCCTAAAAAAGAAAAGATACAACCATTTGAGAACACAGAACTGGACTAGAAACCACAGAAATGACGTAACATAGTTGTTCACCTGTAATAAGGGCTCTCCACAGACAACAGGATACATTAGACATACAAGTGGGTGATGTCATCCACTGGCACCAGCACAGGCCTTTTGCACAGCCACTGCCCTTCAATCTACCACAGACTTAGGTTTCAACATCCCAGGACAGAGAGATGGTTTATGCAGCTGATTATCCTGCTGTTTACAACAGGCCCTGTTACAAGTAAGCAATTATGCTTTCTCTGTCATCAGTGAGGATAAAATCAGGTGCATAGTTGGTGAAACAAAACACGGCAATCAAAGAGTGGAAAGATGTTCCAAGAAAACGCCAGAAGTCCAGTATCTTCAATAAAGTTTATTCTCCACTAAAAGTCACATACACCATCTGGGCCTGTTTATCAATGAAATCCTTGTTCACATGTATGAGTAACTAGATGGAGAAAAAAGTGCAAATGTGAATAAGAAATGCACACAAAATATATAATAAATTATAAAAATATATAATAAAAATAAAAGGGGCAATGAAAATAGGATTGAATAATAGGATAATAAATGACCAAAAGATACCTCATTTTGTGTGTACATAACAATATGAAGATAAACCTCATCAATTGTGAAAAAAACCTAAATAAAATCAAAGAGATGTTTTCTTGGAACATCTTTCCACTCTTTGGTTGCACAGTTGGGGAAACCCATAACTGAAGTTCACCTATTTACTCCCAGTTACAGCTTCTTGGAACAACTCAGATAGGAGCATGGGGGAGTTGACTGCTACTTGAAATGTCCTTGCAGACATGTTTGCCAAAACTCATGCTCTCTTCAGAAGATATTGTCCGGACAATATCGTAATGTAAATGTGTGACTGGATGAACATGTTGCTGCTCTACATCTCTTCAACGGAAAGTGAACAAAGACAGTCAAGTGATAAGCTTTTTCCAAATCTGCTCACTGTAATCCTGCTGAAGTGTGATATGCAATCAGTCACCAGTTTGATGAAGTTCTTTAACAATAGCTGTTTCTAATTTGCTAGGATAGATGCACAAGAAAAACTGAATGAACTGCCGATGTAGAAAGCCACTGCTCTTTTACAGTCTATTGTGTGCAAGGTTTCCTCAGTTTTGTGAGCATGAGGCTTCAGGTAAAAAACTGAATATGAAATGCGGATATCTTCAGTAAGAAGTCAGAACTACTCTCTTGGGAAACAATAGCAAATAAAGGGGCCTCAACGGTCCTGAAGTACCCTCTTGCCACAATGAATATGCATGAAAGAGATTTGCATACAATGGAGACAGTGTACGCAATTCAATTTCATGCACAATCATTGTGGATATCCTGAAAACCTGACTGGCAAGGGGGTACTCCAGGACCGACTTCGGAATCACTGCACTAAGCCCTAACATGGGTTTAGAGCACTAAGGGGCCCTGTTACCAAACTGCAGGAAAAAGAGGAGAGAGAAGGCAGATGCTAGATGGGAGAGAATAGAGGGCTCAGGCTGGATGGAAGTGGGAGAGTGAGGGAAAAAATGACAAGCTGTAGGTAGATATAGTAAAAAAAAAACATGGGAAATTGACGACTGTATACCAGGAAAGAATTAAATCTGGACAGAGGCAGAAAATTAAATTGAAGAAAGCTGAAAGGAAAAGGAGAAGAAAGGAGAGGAAATGACAAATGGACAGGAAATCTTGGCAAGAGAGTTAAGAAGACAATGAGGAAAGCAGAATTAGGAGACTGAGACCAACACAATTAGAAAAAGTAAATGGCCAGACAACAAAGGTAGAAAAAATTAATTTTATTTTTAGTTGTCACATCCCTCGCTCCCTCGGGCAGCTCCTCTGCGGGAAGCAAGGGCCGGGAAGAAGGACCCGCAGCCATGGAGGGCTTACCTGATGGTTTCCCGGATGGGTGCCGGTTCCGGGTGCAGTCGGGGCCGAGCAGATGCCCATTGCGGCGATGGTCGCCCTTCTTGAGGCCGCGGCCGAGAGCCGGGGCTCGCCTGGCTGCCCTGTCCGGGGCCGAGCCCGTAGGCCGGCGATCGCGGCTTCTGGGCTCTCGGTCGCCGGCTATGGGGTCTGTACTTGCGCCAGCGGGGAGGATGGTGCTGAGACGCGATTCTCTACATTCGGGCGCGGGAACCTGAAGCTCCGCCTCAGAGGAACCGGATTGGGATGCTGGTGCTGTAACCCCGCCTGAGAGGCCGAACGGAACCAACCAGAGGGATTTCTTCAGTAGCCGGGTTCCGATTGGCCGGCCATGTCAGCTGGGGCTGGGCGGTTGAATGCTGACAGTATTTAAGGAGCGGGGCTGAAACAGGACGTTGCTTCAGGTTCTGTTTCCCAAGGCCAGTCTTTGTGTGTTCTGTTTCAGTGCGTTCCCTTGCTCCCTGGTTTGACCTCTGGACTGTTTCTGGACAACTCTGTTAGCCGCCTGCCCTGACCTGTTGCTGGTTTCCTGGACTACTCTGTTAGCCGCCTGCCCTGACCTGTTGCCGGTTTTCTGGACGACTCTGTTAGCCGCCTGTCCTGACCTGTGGCCCATTGTTGGACTTCTCTGATTTCTTCCTGTCCTGCCCGCTCCCGGGTCCGGTTCTGGGTCAGTTCGTCAACCCCGCGGTTCCGGAAGTCCCGTTGGCCGCCTGCAGCTGGGGGCTCAACCCCTGGTGAACAGCGGTCGTCGTGGGTGAAGACTTGGGGTTGCACAGCTGTCCTCTGAGGTCCTTCGGGGCCTTGCGGGACCTAAGGGCTCACCTTCTTTTCAGACAAGACATTAGTTCAAAATAAAGTAGTGTGGTAGCTGTGTTAATAAATGTAGAAAATGGAAATAAGGTGCTATCTCTATTGGACTAACCATTAAGCCACTCCTCCTCTATTTTGGATGTCTTGCATTTAGACGTCTTTTGTTCGAAAATGGGCCACAAAAAGGATGTCCAAATCACAAGACATCCATAGCATTTTTGAACACAAAAGATAGACGCCTATCTTTTCGAAAATAACCTTCTTACCTGTTCAGAATTTGGACGTTTTTGTAAAACGTCCAAATTCTGATTTAGACGTTCTATCGAAAATGCCCCTCTATGGATTTTTCCTCCAGGAACTTGTCCAAACATTTTTTTAAACCCAGATACCCTAACTGCTGTTACTACATCCTCCAGCAAAGAGTTCCTGAGCTTAACTATTCATTGAGTGAAAAAATATTAGCTCCTATTTGTTTTAAAAGTATTTCCATGTAACTTCATTGAGTTCCTTTTGGAACAAGTAAAAAATTGATTCATTTCTACTGATTCTACACCACTCGGGATTTAGTAGACCTCAATCATAACTCCCCTCATCCGTCTCTTTTCCAAGCTGAAGAGCCCTATCCTCTTTAGCCTAGAACCTCTCTCAGCTACTTTAGAAGTCTGGGCCCTGCGGCTATGTCCATTTTCACTTTTCTATAAATGATTGAAACTGAATTAAAAAAATGCTACAGGCTGACATACTCATGAGTGACTTTTTTGGCCGCCCTTATCTCCCAGCAACTTCTTGTTCTGAACTCTCTGAAACACTGAGGAACACTGTGTCTTTCCAAAATTAAATTATTTATGACTGATTTTATTTTCCAATAAAACTTGATCTATAATATCAATAAGATTCTTTATGATGGAACGGTATTAGTCCAACAGGAACCCAGCCTTCCATATGACTAATAGAAGATAATGCTGTGATGGTTCAACTTCACACAATATAACCTACCATGAACCAAATATACTAACTTGACAGAAACAAATCACACAAACCCCACCTGCTATATAACTTACCCAGAAGTAATCACAGTAACTCCACTCATTGGGCTTCAGAAGCTGTTGTTCTGGCATTGTGTCTGGATGTGGGAATGTCACACAGTTTATCTGGAAAAGAATGAAAAGCAATGTCACTTCCTAATGCGTGAATGAAGTGGTTGGGCTGAAGAGAGCAGAAAAAGAAGGACAGGTAGAGACTGCAGGGAGGGGAGAATTAAAGTGAAGAGGAAAAGAGGGGTAAGTGACATAGGAAACATTTTAGTGAGGGGAAAAAGTTAGAGAGGAGGGAATGTGTCAGTACAAGAAAAAAGAGTATAGGAATGAAAGGAAGGAATGAGGAACTGAAAGAGAAGGAAGATAGCAGAGTGAACTGCTACAAAACTTTGGATTCTCAGTGCCAGTATCTTTCTGTCTAATATTAGCACCCATATCTCTACCTCAGGCACCATCTTAAAAATGGATTTGGAATATTACTACCCCCCTATATCCTACATTACTACAGAAGAAGTTTTAATTACTGCTTGCAATTCATTAACTTGCATGTTTGTAAACCTCCTTTGGACAATATTTCATTGGCGTAGCCACGGGTGGGCCAGGGCCCACCCACTTAGGGCTCAGTAGCACACATTCAGCGGTAGCTGCTAGGGATCCCAAACTCCGCCAACTGAAGTCTTCCCCCTGATGGTAACGAAAACAACACTCTCCACTATACCGGCACCTGCACATGCTTGGTTTTTTACAGCATGCCTGCTGCAGCCTGCCAAGGTGGAAAGAAGTGTTTTCCCACCATCTGAGATATTTTTTGGTGGGGGGGGGGGGGGGGGGGGACAACACTTGGTGCCCACTGACTTCTTTCCCTTGCCCACCCAAAATCTGTTGTCTGGCTACACCCCTGCAGTATTTATGTCATGTGTTTCCAGGGCTTAACTTATGGGGGGGCTGAGGAAGAAGGGTTACCTTCGAAAGCTCATCAAAAAAAATGTATTAAGCTAGTCCAATACAAAAGGAATCATCTTATTTTCTTTTCTTTGTTTTGTTTTATTTCTATTTATTACTACTTCTTTCAAAACCCCAAAGCAGAGGTGTTCTACTCCTGCCCCTCCCTAAAGGTCGCGACAACCATTTCAGGGAGGCAGTCGCAGTGGGCAGGAGTGAGTCAGCATTGCTCCTGCGCATTTCCTCACTGGACCACAAGGGAAGAGGAGCAGGTAAGTCTGCAACCATGGGGAGAATGGGGGGGGCTTGCTGTCTGGGGGTGGGGATGGAGGGGGATACAGCAGGGGGGTCCTGCTTTACTTTGGAGAGGGTGAGAGAGGGACTGGGCATCAGAGGGGGCAAATCATCTTATGCGAGTCACAGCCAATATTCAGCCAGGACCCACATAAGCTTCAGCATCTAGCATCTGAGGAATTAGCCTCGGACAATCAATGTAAGTGGCTGGGCATGGCCCAGCACTGAATATCTGGGGTTAATTCTGCCAATGGTGGGCAGCGTTTAAAAAAGAATGTTGACCATCATGGGCTGGATAATGACCCATATGTACAACTAGGTGGAAACAAATGAAAGCTTGGCTTTTAACATTAGTTTTTGTAGGGAAACTGTAACTAGATGGAGTGCTATAATACATCTCTTGTTATAGCTAATCTGAGTGGTTCAAGAAGATAAGTACCGTATGGCCTATCTAGTCTGCCCATCCATGCCATCTACTTTCCCTATCACACCCTTAGAGATCCTATGTTACTTGTCCCAAGCTCTCTTGAATTCAGATACCACTTTTGTCTCGACCACTTCCACCGGGAAGCCCTTCCACAAATTCACCAAGAGGGGCATAATCGAACTGCGCTGGCCAAATTGATGGGCGACCATCTTCGGGGCCGGCTCCACGAAGGGGCGGAGCCAAGCGTATTTTTGGCGAAATGCAAGGCATTTGGTTGTGGGAGAAGCCAGCATTTGTAGTGCACTGGCCCCCCTGACGTGCCATGACACCAACCGGGCACCCTAAGGGGCACTTGTAAAAAGTTTTAAAAAGAAAACAATTAGCTTCCAGGTGCATAGCACCCTTCCCTTGTGTGCTGAGCCCCCCAAATCCCACCCAAAACCCACTGGCCACAACTCTACAGCATTATTATAGCCCTAAGGGCTGAAGGGGGGCATCTACACGTGGGTACAGTGGGTTTTGGTGGGCTCACATTTACTACCACGTGTAACAGGTGGGGGGGATGGGCCTGGGTCCACCTGCCTGAAGTGCACTGCACCCACTACAAACTGCTCCAGGGACCTGCATACTGCTGTCAGGGAGCTGGGTATGACATTTGAGGCTGGCATACAGGCTGGCAAAAAATGTTTAAATTTTTTTGTGTGTGTGTGTGTGGGAGGGGGTTAGTGACCACTGGGGGAGTCAGGGGAGGTGATCCCTTATTCCCTCCGGTGATCATCTGGTCAGTTCAGGCAGTTTTTTGGGACTTGGACCTGAAAAAAAGGGTCCAAATAAAGCGGACTAAATTCTCGTGAAGGCCGGCTTTCTTTTTTCCATTATCGGGTGAGGACGCCCATCTCTTAACCACGCCCCCGTCCCGCCTTCACTACCATGCCGACACGCCCCCTTGAACTTTTGCCAGCCCCACAACGGAACGCAGTTGAAGCCACCCAAAATCGGCTTTTGATTATGCTGATTTGGCCGGATTCAGGAGATCGCCGCCCATCTACCGATTTGTGTCGGAAGATGGGCGGCGATCTCTTTCGAAAATCAGCTGGCAAGTATTTCTTCAGGTTACTTCTGAGTCTGTCCCCTTTCACCTTCAACCTATGCCCCCTCATTCCAGAGCTTCCTTTCAACTGAAAGAGACTCGCCTCCTGTGCATGCCACATAAGTATTTAAATGTCTCTATTATATCTCCCTTCTCCCACTTTTCTTCCCAAGTATACATATTGAGATCTTTAAGTCTGTCCCCACACGCTTTATGACAAAGACCACTACGGCCCTCTGGACAGACTCCATCCTGTTTATATCTTTTTGAATAGTAACCTGAAAAATATTTCTGTTTTTAACAGACTTTCCGTTCCACTGTTCCTAGTGTGGTCATTGCAACAATTGTGCAGCCAGGAGTCATGTTTATATCTTTTTGAAGGTGCGTTCTCCAGAATTGTACACAGTAATTCTAAATAAGGTCTCAGAGTGTTCTACAGGGGCATCATCACCTCCTTTTTCTTACTGGCCATTCCTCTCCCAATGACCCAAGCATACTTCTAGCGTTCGCCATCAACTTTTCTATCTGATTGGGCATCCTAAAATCATCACATAGGATCACACCCAGGTCCTGCTCCTCTTTCACGCACAAAAGTTCTTCACCCCTTAAACTGTACTGTTCCTTCGGGTTTTTGCACCCCAAAATTTATAACCCTGCATTTTTTAGCATTAAATTTTAGCTGCAAATTCCAGACCATTCCTCTAGCTTCCCTAAGTCCTTCTTCATGTTATCCACACCATCAGGAGTGTCTACCCTATTACAGATTTGGTATCATCTGCAAAGAGGCAAATCTTACCAGACAGCCCTTTAGCAATATTGCTTACAAAAATGTTAAAAAGAACTGGTCCATGACCCGAACCTTGTGGCATATCACTGGTAACATCCTTTTCCTCAGAATGAGCTCCATTTACCACTACACTCATCGCCTTCCACTCAACCAGTTCCTAAACCAGTCACTTTAGGGCCCATTTTCATTCTGCTGAGATTTATCATATTTGTTATTTTAATGCTATATAGTGCTTTCTGATGCTATATCAAGTCATTGCATTAAATTTACTTGTTTTCAAGTTTACTTCATTGATTGCATTTTATGCTTACATTTGGTCATTTTACTATTGTTATGTTGTTAACATAATATTACATTGTGTATATCAAGCTAGGAGCATAGCAAGCCTGGAACTCACCTTATGCTACATGCCCCCAAAAACTAACAGCATACCCCCACTCTGCCCACTTTTGACATGTTGGCAAGGGAAGCCAATGGAAGGACACAATTTTCACACCCAATTTCCCTTGCACCCTGTGTGGCCACACTGGTACACACAGCTAGCAGCAATCAAACACAGTGAAGATGACAACGAATCCACTCAGTAAATGGTGCTATAATCAAAACAAGGCACAATTCGACATGGAACTGTGTTTCGGCCACCTGACCTGCATCAGGAGTCAATAAAAAGCTCTGTATTAACAAATACAAACTTTCATATGTACAGAAAGTATACAGCAAAAGGTAAAATATACATACATATATATATATATATATAGAGAGAGAGAGAGAGAGAGAGAGAGAGAGAGAGAGAGAGAGAGAGAGAAATACACATATAAATATGTGTGTGTCCCAGATAATGGAGTATACTATCTGGGACACACACATATTTAAATGTGGTGAAGGAAGCTATTAGAGTTAAAAGAAAATCCTTCAGAAAACAGAAGAAGGATCCGACTGAAAATAATAAGAAACAGCATAAGGAATGGCAAGTCAAATGCAAAGCACTGATAAGGCAAAGAGGGACTTTGAAAAATGAGATTGCATTTGAGGCAAAAACACATGGAGGGGCATTTTCGAAAGAAACGTCTAAGTCAGAATCTGGACGTTTTACAAAGACGTTCAAATTCCGAAGTGGGGAGAAGGTCATTTTTAAAAAAGATGGACGTCCATCTTTTGTGTTCGAAAATACCATGGATGTCCTATGATTTGGATGTTTTGCGATTTGGATGGCTTTGATTTTCTGCCATTTTCGAAAAAAAAACGTTCAAGTCTAAATGTCCAAAGTCCAGCCATTGGGACGTAGGAGGAGCCAGCATTTTTAGTAGACTGGTCCCCCTGACTTGCCAGGACAGCAATCAGGCACCCTAGGGGGCACTGCAGTGGACTTCATGAAATGCTCCCAGGTACACAGCTCCCTTACCTTGTGTGCTGAGCCTCCCAAATCCCCCCCAAAACCCACTACCCTCAACTGTACACCACTACCATAGCCCTTATGGGTGAAGGGGGCAGCTATATGTGGGTACATTGGGTTTCTGGTGGGTTTTGGAGGGCTCACAGTTTCCTGTACAAGTGTAATAGGTAGTGGGGGTATGGGCCTGGGTCCACCTGTCTGAAGTCCACTAAACTACTCCAGGGACCTGCACGCTGCTGTCATGGACCTGAGTATGACATCTGAGGCTGGCATAGAGGCTGGCAAGTAATGTTCTTCAACACACTTTTTGGGGGTGGGAGGGGGTTAGTGACCACTGGGGAGGTCATCCCTGATTCCCTCCAGTGGTCATCTGGGGCACCTTTTTGTGCCTTATTTGTAATAAAAACAGGTCTAGCTCAAAATGTCTAAGTTTTAGTGCTAGACGTTTTTGCTTTGTTCCATTATGGCTCAAAGACGTCCAAGTCTTAGGAACGCCCAATCCTCGCCTTGAACACACCCCTGATACTCCCCCTTGAGATTTGGACATCCTTCTGACGGACTTTGGCGAAAGACGTCCAAAATGAGGTTTTGATTATACCAATTTGGACGTTTCTGTGAAATGGATGTCCAAATGCCGATTTATGTCACTTTTTGGACGTCCATCAAAAATGAGCCTGATAGTAAAATCTTTTTTAGGTATATTAGAAGCAAGAAGCCGGCAAAAGAATCAATTGGACTGATAAATGACCGAGGGGTAAAGGGGGCACTCACGGATGACAAGGCCATAGCGGAGAGATTAAATTAATTCTTTGCTTCGGTCTTCACCAACCAATGCTGTTTTAGCAATGATGCTGGAGGATTCACCGATCCATTGTGTGGATTCCCTCGTCATATGATTGCAGTCATATGAATTACAGCAAATATGTGAAGAGGTATCCAGTTCTCAACATAATTTGCCCCTGAGGCAGCACATGTATGGGCGAAACACGGCCTGTGTCGGGCATTGTTGGTTGAATAAATTCATCTTCATATAGATTTCTTCATCTGTTCTGCTTTTTGTGTCTCCATCTTGGATCTTGCAGATAGACTGCCCTGTTGTCTTTCACCATTCTACTACATTTCTTTGAAGGGGTGAATAAACATGTGGTTAAAGGTGAGCCGGTTAATATTGTGTATCTTGATTTTCAAAAGGCATTTGACAAAGTACCTTCTGAAAGATTCCAGAGGAAACTGGAGAGTCATGGGATAGGAGGTAGTGTTCTATTGTAGATGGAAAACTGGTTAAAAGACAGAAAATAGAGAGTAGGGTTAAATGGTCAGTATTCTCAATGGAGAAGGGTAGATAGTGGGGTTCCCAGGAGTCTGTGCTGGGACCACTGCTTTTTAACATATTTATAAATGATCTAGAGATTGGAGTAACTAGTGAGGTATTTAAATTTGCTGACAACACAAAGTTATTCAAAGTTGTCAAATCACAAGAGGATTGTGAAAAATTACATCAGGATCTTACAAGACTGGGCATGCAAATGGAAGATGATGTTTAATGTGAGCAAGTGCAAAGTGATGCATGTGGGAAAAAGGAACCTGAACAATAGTTACATGATGCAAGGTTCCACATTAGGAGTCACCAACCAGGAAAGGGATCTAGATGTCATCGATGATGATACATTGAAACCCTCTGCTGAGTGTGCGGCGGCGGCTAAGAAAGCAAATAGAATGTTAGGTATTATTAGGAAAGGAATGGAAAACAAAGATGAGGACATTATAATGCCTTTGTAGCGCTCCATGGTACGACCACACTTCGAATACTGTGTGCAATTCTGGTCACCGCATCTCAAAAAAGATACAGTGGAATTAGAAGAGGTACAGAGAAGGGCAACAAAAATGATCAAGGGGATGGGACGACTTCCCTATGATTAAACTCTGGAATTCTTTGCCAGAGAATGTTGTAAAAGCAGTTAGCTTAGCGGGATTTAAAAAAAGGTTTGGATAGCTTCCTAAAAGAAAGTCCATAAGCCATTATTAAGATGGACTTGGGGAAAATCCACTGCTTATTTCTAGGATAAGCAGCATAAAATATATTGTACTGTTTTGAGAACTTGCCAGGTACTTGTAACCTAGATTGGCCACCATTGGAAACAGGATGCTGGGCTTGATGGACCTTCGGTCTGTCCCAGTATGGCAACACTTATGTTCTTATAGCCATTTTACAAATTGAAATGTCCAAATTTTGAACTGGTGGAGGGGGAAGGGAAAGAAAGGACATGGATGTCTGTATAGCAGCATTCTTAGAAAATGGCCACACAGACATCTGTGTAGAACAGAGGGGAAGCCTAGTGGTTAATGCAGTAGACTTTATTATAAACCAAGGGACCCAGGTTAAAATCCCACTTGAACTCTTTTTTTTTTTTGTAATTGTGAGCCTTCCAGGGAACAGAAAAATAGCTACTGTACCTGGGTTCCTTGATCTGCAGTCCATCTAACCACTAGGCTACTCCTCAAATCTGCTTCCTGCTCTGTTCAGAATGCCAATAATACCTGAAGCTGTCATACAGCCTGGTATCCCCTTCTGGTTTCACTTTCAGGAGACAGGGAGGGGGACAGTAACCACTGGGGGATTAAGGAGGTGTCATGCCTTAATTCCTCCAGTGGACAACTGCTCATTTAGAGCACCTTTCTGTAACCTGGATATCCCTGACACAGGTCTACATAAAAACATCCTTCTTTTTAAACATGGACGTTTCTTCCTCGTTGGTAATCGCTGTTGGATGTCCACATTTCAAGCCCTCCCTAGTTCCACCGAAAGTATGTCCAGATCACGCCCTCTTGCTGTTTGAACACACTGCAGTGTTGGATGTCCCTCTTCTGCCTTTGCAAATTGGGATTTGGACGTCCATTCTGGCCTTTTCCTCTGATAAAAGATAAAAAAAATCAAACAGCCCAATTTGTGTTACAAGCAGACAGCGAAACTGCTCTCAATATGGTCTATCATGTCCACATAAGGAACATACAGATATAAACTGAGCTTTCACAATTTGTATAATCTAAAGAGCCCTCAAGATTTTTAGGTAGACCCAGGAACAGAATGTTACTATAATTGAAGAATTTCAAGACAAGACTGCAGCACCAATCGAAAGTTCTGGGGATCCAAAACCCCTCTCAGTTTGCACAGTTGCCTACATTTACAGAAAGAGATACTGAGAACCAACTATTTGTTCTTTGCATTACATCTAATTATTAATTTTTACTTCCAAACTGTGAACCACTGATAGAACAGGAATCTGTAACCACAGTATTACTATTGAATTTGTTGGGGGTTGATGACCTCCCAAATTCAACCAGAGGACTTCTGTTTTCTTTAGATTCAGTACTAAATGAACAGCTGAATCCAGTTGGTTACTATTTGAAAACAAGAAATCCGGAGAGCTTTAGGGCTGAGGGTTTGTTTGAGAGAGAAATAATAATTTGTATACCATCTGTGAAAAAAAACATTTGTATCTATGCATTGTTAATGAGTTAGCTATTGGCTGCATATAAACATGGAAAACTACAGCTGTCAATGAAGATCCCTGCGGCACACATGACTTCACCTACTTTCATGTAGAGTCGACTTTCTGCCATACCACTTTTGTTGGCAATCCTTCCCAAGATTTGGAAACTATTTAAAGACATCTCCCACAGATTTGTGATGTTGGGTTCTGTTTGTTTGGTAGTTGTCCTCATATAGGACCCAATACTCGGCCAGCAGCGCTCGGTGTTTCGCTGACTGCAGTTACCATTATGTCCAGAAATTCTATGTTGGACCATGTCCAGGCTTCAGCATTGAATTTCTGGGTTTGCAGAACTGACTAAAGCATAGGCAGTTAAGCGTAATATTCTGCACTTAACCAGTTATGTGGCACTACATAAAGATAGACAGACAAAAAAAGCAATACTGGGCCTTCATCCCTTTCTGTCTTTCCTTGCAACGAAGAGACTGACGCACCACGGGCTGTGTTCTGCCGGCAGACGAACTACGGGTCCCAGAATGCTCCAAGCGCCAAGTGTGTGGCTTTGCCCTTGAACGAGCCCCACCAGCCAGGGGTACATGCTGAAGTCAGAGTTAAAGTGGGCAGCACAACCTCTCTGTGATAAATCCTTCTTTCTGCCTGATGTCAGCAGCAGGTACACAGCCTGGTCTTCTGTGAGTATCTTGATCCAGAAAGACCTCGTTGTCAAAACCCACAATCCCGCCAGACCCCTGAGGCAGGCATTGTTTTACGCCGAAACACAGCCCGTGTCAGGTCATTAATAAAGAATTTCAATTGTCCCAGTCTTGAAGGCCCAGAATTGCTTTTTTTGTCTGTATACTTTCTGTGTATGCTGTATTACTCTCTCTATTTGTGTACTACATAAAGATAGGACTGACTTTTATACGGTCCTATTTATGCAGTTACCTTAACTGGCCAAGTGCTGGCTCTACCCCAAATGCCCCAAAATAGCTGGTTTTCAGTTAGCATTAACTGGACATTTTCAGTGGCATTAACCGGTTAGGTACTGCTGAAAATGAGCAATTAGCACTGAACAAGTGATTTAACCAGTCAGGAGCCATTTCTGGTCAGTTAAATCACTTTGAATATTGACCCGATATGTTTTACTAAATATACATATTGGGGATCATTTTCAAAATAAAAAAAATGTAAAAAAAAAAAAAAAACATCATACGATCGCAGGATGTTTTTCTCTCACAAACATCCAAGTTGCAATTTTCAACACCCCAATTTTAGAGGTTTTGCTCCAAATTTCAAGGGGGTGTTGGGGGCGTGTTTTGGGTGGGACAAATAGACTTTTTCTGCAATAATGGAAAAAAAAAAAAAATGTCTAGGGCCAAAATTAAAACATTTTTGGCTAGACCTGTTTCAATCATGACTAAGTAGCCAAAAGGAGATGGGGCGATAAGAGCCCAAAAGCTCCATATCTCTGCCAGGCTTGGGTAGTACCACAATGCTAGCAAGCATCAAGGTACCTGTGGGCTGCCCAGAGCCAACATAGTGCTTGGAAAGGATCAATGATGTTAATCCCCAGAATCTTATAATATTCAGGCCCCAGACCATCCAGGCCAGGAGCCTTAGCTAACTTAAAATGCTTGAGTGCTTCTTGAATCTCAGTCCCAGAAACTAGTGCACTGAAGCTCTGCATTTGATCCAGAAACAAGGATGGAAGCTGAAATGCTCTAAAAAAAAACTCCTCTCTCCCAGCCACATCACAAGAAGTCTTGTCGTATAAAGACTGGTAAAAATCCACAAACACATCCTGAATCTCAGACTCCCAAG
Source organism: Microcaecilia unicolor (assembly GCF_901765095.1). Taxonomy (NCBI): domain Eukaryota; kingdom Metazoa; phylum Chordata; class Amphibia; order Gymnophiona; family Siphonopidae; genus Microcaecilia; species Microcaecilia unicolor. The sequence goes on along the minus strand of NC_044036.1, from coordinate 297,058,968 downwards.
TGGACTTTACACCAGAAGCAGTCTTTATCCTGGTAATGACTTGCTTGGCAGCCTTACTCCTGACCAATGTGGCCAAGAGCCTACCCGCTTAATTTCCCCAATGGTGAAGGTTATACAGCTGAATATCACGCACTGCTTGTTGATTTAAGATCAGATTTATTTGTTTCCTAAGTGTCATGCCCTGGAGAGAGGTGAGCTCTCGGGCCATCCCCAAGGATTGGAGACAGAGCCGACGTAGACCCTAACCAACTGCCGTTCCCCAACAGTTGAGCCCCCGGGTTTGGGCAGCTGGTTGGACTTCAAAACAGTCGGGCAGGGTCAGAAGGGTATGGAGGTCAGCGGGAGTGGAGTGTAGGTCAGATCAGGCATCAGACAGGAGGAGTCAGATACCAGGCATGGGTCAGAGGAAAACAGAATCAAATGAGCAACTCACAGGAAACCAAGGTGTCCAGAGCCGTTGCTGCAGCTCTGAATGAGACAGCAGGATCCCGCTGATGAAGGGATGGTGTCTGACGTCATGCATGGATCTCCCACATGGTACCCGGAAGGACAGTCCTGCCATGACCCAGAGTTCCCATCAAGAAGAAGTCATGGCGGACCCAAAAACTCAGCCCCGAGGAGCAGCATGAATCAACCCCCAAGGAAGCTGGTTAGAGAAGCTGGTATGGAATGACGCTGTTGCAAGAGCACAAGACGTTCCTGCTCTCGTGCTTTTATAGTATGCACAGTATACTCTATGATCTTCCCGCGTAGTTCTGCCTTGCCCACTTCCCAGTACACAACGGGGTCAGGCTCCCCAGCATCATTATCTCCGAGGAAGTGGTTCCATTCCAAGAATGCCTGAAAATCTGAATCCATGTATAATATGGGATTCATCCGCCACTCCTCAGAGGACTGTCCCCAAGAGAGGCTTAAGTCCACCCACACCATACCATGACTGGACACCACTGCATCGTCAACGTCTGCCACCATTTGCAGTCAACAGAAGGGAAGAGGAGAGGAGGATATAATCCAGACGAGCATGTACTTTGTGGAAATGAGAAAAAAATGTGTAATTACGATCATCCGGATGAAGCACTCACCAGATATCCAAGAGGACCAGTTCATGCACAGGGAAATTAACTCCCCTCCCCTCCAATCCCCTTGGGCACGCTTTTGGAGGTTTACAGTCAACAAGTGGGTCAGACATTTTATTAAAAACCACACTCACTACCAACTGGTAGTCTTGTAACGGGGCCAGAGCAGCCAACAGGGTGGGAAAAAATTTATGAGGATATACATTTGGGGCATAGATCGAACACAGCACCATGCGCTTCCCCATAAGCTCTCCCATCCAAATCACAAAACGACTATCCAGGTCAGATATAATCTTATGCCTCAAGAAATCCACCCTTTTATGAATTAGAATTGAGATCCCTCACTGTCTGCCATTGTAGGATACAAATGCCAGCTCCCCAACCCAATCCCTCTTTAATTTGTTATGTTCCAAATTGGTGCAATGTGTTTCCTGCAATAACAAAATATCCACCTTCAAACACTAACTATAATTTAAGATCTTCGTGCGCTTTACAGGACAATGAATCCTGTCCACATTCAAGGTGGTTACGTGCAGGTCACCCATCCCAAAAATACCAGCGCTTCAGTAGTTTTATAGACAACAGTATTACAAAATAAACTGGAGACTGCAGCACCCCAGCTAGACCTTCCTAGTACAAGTGCAGCAGGAGCACAATCATACAAACATAAACTGAATGCTACCCAATGACATGGAGTCCCCCCCATCCCACAGTCCCCCCAAGAAACAGCCCCCCTCCCAGGAATCCCCACCCCATACCCACCCCTAACATCCCAAAAATACACAAGCCACATCAACACACAGACCAACATCCCATACATCCCCTGCCATTCACACCCCTCCCTCTGTCCAGTTCCATAATTCCCCTAACCCAATCAAAGCCCACATCCCGCCCAGTCCCCCTCCCCCACAGCTATCACAATATATCTAATCAAATTAAGGAACTCTCCACTGGAAGAATACAAATATAAGCCATAGGTTAAAAAAAAGTATAATGAACCGAGCAAAAATACAAAACTCCAATTGGTCCTTGTGCTGGTCTTACTTCCCAACTACTGTCCAAGCACCTGCCCATCATTTATTTTAGTTACATTTGTACCCCGTGCTTTCCCACTCATGGCAGGCTCAATGTGGCTTACAAGGGGCAATGGAGGGTTAAGTGACTTGCCCAGAGTCACAAGGAGCTGCCTGTGCCTGAGGTGGGAATCGAACTCGGTTCCTCAGGGCCAAAGTCCACCACCCTAACCACTAGGCCACTCCTCCACATAACACAGCAACAACCATGAAATCACTTATGTTTTGTTTTGATTTCATCCTGTTTCCGTATAGAGATCCTCTGTGTTCATTCCATGCGTTCTTGAATTCTGTTGCTATTTTTGTTGCCATCGCCTCCGCTAGGAGGGCATTCCAGGCATCCACCACCTTCTCCACGACAAAATATTTTCTGATGTTACTCTTAAGTCTACCACCCTGCAACCTCAAATCATGTCTTTTAGTTCAACCACTTTCCTGTCTCTGAAAAAGATTTGTTGATATATTTCAACATCTCTATCATGTTTTCCCTGTCCCTCCTTTCAACTAGGGTAAACAGAGGTGCAAAAAAGAGGCCAATATATCCAAACATGGATTCTAACTGAAATCATTTGTGCACTTGTTAAACAATGCCTCCTTTCTTCCCTTCCCCTTATTCCTCCCCCTCCCATTTTTAATCTCCCTGTTTCTACCTTTTTCCTTCTCCTTCCTTCTTTTCCCTTTTCCATTTTTCCTCCCCATCCCTCTCTCCTCCTTCCTTCATCCTTCTCTACCTTCTCCTTTCTTCTCCTTCTCTTTCCTCTCTTTCTTCTCTACCTTTCTTTGCCTCCCTTTTCCCTTTTTTCTTGCTCACTCCTTCTCCTTCTTTTTCTCCCCTTCCTTTTCCTTTCCCCTCCCCTTTTCTTTGCCTTCTTCTCCTCTTCCTTCCTTTTCCCTTTCCTCTTCCCTTTTTCTACTTTTCCTCCCTCCTCCTCTTCCTTCCTCTCCACTTCTTTGTTCCCTCCATTTCCCCTGTTTCCAGTTTCTTTTCTCACTTGGCCCCTACCACTCTACTCCACTCTATCCCATCCTCAAACCCTCCCTTCTTCCCAAGCCCCACTCCTCCCTCCTCTCCATTTGTCCTCTGTCCTTCTTTCCCTCACCCTTCCACCCCCCCCTTTCCCTCCCCTGTCCTTCCTTCCTCCTATTTCTATCAGTTTTTTGACACATCCATCAGCAATGCATGGAGATTAAAAATCATTTTATCAGCTCTATGTTTGCATGGATGGCTATTTTTGGGACTAGTGGTTATTTTTACACAATATGCCTAATGGTTCTTGCTGACAAATATGTTATATTGACAGGGCTTTTTTTCAGGGGCTACTCGGGTGTACTGAGTACTGACACCTTTTCCATTGTCCCCAAATATTAATGAAAGAGCCCAGGCTCTGCACACCAGTACTGCCTTTTCATAAATTCTATGGCTGGTTGCAGGGGCCCTACCTATTGTAGGATAGGTCCTTCAGTGATCACCCCCTTCTGAAGGATAGCCTGGCATTTGAGTACTGGCACCTTTCTTTGCTAGAAAAATACTCTGGATATTGATATGTGTATTTTACTAGCTCATCACAGTCATCCATGATTCTCAAAATCTATATTAAATATTGATAAATAGTGTCTTTGTACAAATGAGTGTTCACACACAACCTAGTACAATTGTATCTTTGTTTTATCATGTATCATTCTGCTGAACAGTGTTTTATTTTATGTTATCTCAGTTGTTCCTTTTTTTAGCTACGTACCTAGCACAGACATTTCAGGAAATGCTACTCTTGGTGCCATGCTTGTTACCATGGCAACCTGTTTTTTTCAACGTCCTTTTTTTTTTTTTACATATAAACTTGTACAATACACAGACAATTCATTTATCAATTTTAGTATGAGTTCACACTGAGCTGCTGCTTATTTACTCTTTTCGCAAAGCTTTCTTGTGCAGACAGTATGACAATGCAAAATATTTATATATTTTTTTCTTTTGTCACATATATTTAACATTGTTTTAAACCAGGGGAGGGCTACAACCCAGTCCAATTTTTTAAGATTTCCACCATAAATATGCATGAGATCTGTTTGCATACAATGGAAGCAAGCAGTGCATGCCTTTAGTTTTAGTCATCTTGGTGTTGTTTTAGTCATATGGATATTAAGATCTTACTGCGCAGTTAGCGCACACAGACAGGCTACCTTAGAAATGCGTTAAAGCGTTTTGCAGTATTTTGCTTGCTTCTGTGCACTACCACATGTATTATCAATTTTTTTACAAATATTTTTCAGAGGGGGTGTGTCACGGGCAGATTAGCACGTGCTAACTGGATAACGCAATGTTAACGTGGGGGCATTTAGCGCCTCCTAAACAGGAGGCAGTAAGTGTTCCTGTGTTACCTCTATGCAGGTACTGCATGCTAATGACAACATAAGCACATGACCCGCAATAAAATATATTTAAACCCCCCCCTCCCCCAAAAGTGCTGCATTAAATCTGGGCTTAGTGTGCAGTAAAAGCCGGCATTATCACACGTTAATTCCAGATTCTAGTGCATTTCAGTAAAAGGGCCTCATTATTTATTTATCAAATTTTTGTGGCCCTGACTCCATGATTGCGGCCAAATAAAGCTGTGTGACCCCTCCAGAGGTGCACAATAATGATGCACCTATGCGGAGCCCACCCTTGTCATGATCCCAAATGCAGATTTTGTGACCCCCCCCCCCCCCGACCTACAGTTTGGGAAACACTAAGGTAGAGGCACTTTAGAAAGCGTACACTGTTTGTTTAAGAGGGGAAGTTATCAACGTGGGCTGCCATTAAGAAGTGTTATTTTACCACTAACTCGTGCTGTTTTAGCACAGATTCCATTTTATGCAATGGGACCTACTTACTAATAACTGTGGTTAACAGTAAAATAAAACATCTTAACAGTAGCTCATGTTGATAACTTCCCACCTCTATTAACACCTTAAAGGGGCATAATTATCAATGTGAGCTACTCGGACTTGTTATTTTACTACTAATCAGGGGCATAGCTCTGTGGGGCCACGGGGGCATGGGCCCCCGTAGATTTAGCCCTGGCCCCCCTGCCGCCAACCCCTTCGAACTCCCCTCCCGCCACCAACCCTCCCCCGCCGCCGTCAGGTACCTTTGCTGGCGGGGGTCCCCAACCCCCGCCAGCCGGTCCTCTTCTTCAGCGCGGCCGCGTTGCTGATCTTCAAGGGCAGGCTTCTGTTTCTGTGAGTCTGACGTCCTGCACATATGTGCAAGATGTCAGACTCACAGAAACAGAAGTCTGCCCTTGCAGATCAGCAACACGGCCGTGCCAGAGAAGAGGTACCCGACGGCGGCGGGGGATGGTTGGCGGCGGCGGGGGGTCGAAAGGGTTGGCGCTGGGGGGGGTCAAAGGTGGTGGTGGCAGCAGGGAAGTCAAAAATGGGGGGGGGGGGGGTTAAAATAGCGGGGGGGGGGGGCGCCGGCACCAAGGGAGGGTTAAAATGTGCCCCCTCACCTCAGGCTCTGGACCCCCCTCCTGCCGAAGTCTGGCTACGCCCCTGCTACTAACTCGTGTTATTTTAGTACAGGTCCCATTTTATGCAATTAAGGGCCCTGTTTACTAAGGTGCGCTAGTGTTTTCAGCACGTCCTAAAAATTAGCATGCGCTCAACGCTTGAGACACCTAAAAATGCTAGTGCAGCTTAGTAAAGAGGGTCCTAACAGGGGTTAATGTAAAATACATCTTAACGGTAGCCCACATTGATAACTTCTCCTTTATATTGCACTCCTTTGGTATATGGTACTTATGTAACCACAAGTTTTTTTTAGAGGGCACAAATGTCTCTGCAATCGCTTATTGCTTCTGTTGTATATGAGGAAAATGAGACTGAGTTCTGTGGGTGTCATCGTTGATGATACATTGAAACCCTGTGCTCAGTGTGCAGCGGCGACTAAGAAAGGAAATAGAATGTTCGGAATTATTAGGAAAGGAATGGAAAACAAAACTGAGAATGTTATAATGCCTTTCTATCGCTTCTCAAATACTGTGCGCAATTCTGGTCACCACTTTTCTAAGTGACGAAAATGAGGGGATGGGATGACTTCTCTAAGAGGAAAGACTAAAGCGGCTAGGGCTCTTCAACTTGGAGAAAAGACGGCTGAAGGGAGATATGATAAATGTCTATAAAATACTGAGTGGAGTAAAATGGGTAGAAGTGAATCGCTTGTTTACTCTTTCCAAAAATACTAGCACTAGGGGGCATGCAAGGAAGCTACTAAGTAGTACATTTAAAACAAACAGGAGAAAATATTTCTTCACTCAATGAATAATTAAACTCTGGAATTTGTTGCCAGAGAATGTGGTAAAAGCAGTTAGCTTAGCAGGTTTAAAAAGGGGTTGGATAATTTCCTAAAAGTCCATAAGCCATTATTAGGATGGACACTGTTTTACTGCTCTGGGATCTTGCCAGGTACTTGTGACCTGAACTGGCCACTATACTGGGCTTGATAGACCTTCAATCTGTCCCAGTATGGCTGTTCGTATAGTCTTAGGTAGGACTGAATAAAATGCATTATGGGCTAAAACCAAGATTTTATATTTCATTCAATAAGACAAGATAACTGGTGTGCTTCTTTCAATAATGGGGTCAAATGATCACATTTTAAATGTATTTATTTGATTTATTATTGGGATTTATTAACCACCTTTATGAAGAGATTCACCCAAGGCTGTGTACAACAGATACAGTTTAACATAAAAGTTACAATTTCATTCAATAAGACAAGATAACTGGTGTGCTTCTTTCAATAATGGGGTCAAATGATCACATTTTAAATGTATTTATTTGATTTATTATTGGGATTTATTAACCACCTTTATGAAGAGATTCACCCAAGGCTGTGTACAACAGATACAGTTTAACATAAAAGTTACAATTTTGTTAATAGCATAACAGTAGTAAAATGACTGAATATAAATATAAATACAATCAATGAGTTCAACTTGAAAATAGCAAATTAAAACCTAGTAATAGGACTAACATGATAACAGTATCAGAAATAGATACACACATTTAACAGCACTGTAGAACAATCATATAACAGAAATATGACAAATGTCAGTATAATACAAATGATACTGTAATAGACAGCATGGAAGGACATTCATATAACATAGATACGATAGATATGATGCAATATCAAAATGCTACCAATGAAACACATAATAGGCACACATTAGAACATTCAAATAACATAGATATGATGCTAATGCTATTTTTATAATACAATGAAACATCTTACTATGTAGCCTAGGGGGCAAGTGCAGTCGAGATATATAGAGGGGACAAGATGAGTTGAACAAAGTCAACTGGGATAAATGGATGGGTAACTAAAATGAAGGCAAATTATATGTACAGTTGAATAAGACACGAGGAACTGGTCTAAGTTACAGGGTGTGAAGCATGCTAGTCCAGGTGTAAAGTGAGTGGATAGACAGTCACCACGTGTATTAAAGGCTTGGGAGAACATCCGAGCTTTTATCTGCTTCCAGAAGTAAGCGTAGGCTTGAAGTCAGTGTAGCTCCTGTAGGAGTAAGTTCCAGAGGATTGGGACAGCGCCTGAGAAAGCTCACAGGTGGGTATCACATTGTGTAATTTATTTGGTGAGGGTACAGATAGTGATGCTCTATGAGAGGACCTTAGAGGACTCAAAAGGTGTGTAAAAGGTGTACTTTGTCCATTTTGTCTGAGAAACTTGAAAATCACACATAGAGATTTAAATTTAGCCCTGTAAGACACTGGTAGACAGTGTCGTTTTTGCAGGATGGGTGTGATGTGATCATGCCACTGGCAGCCTTCTATCAGTTGTGCTGCAGCATTTTAGAACGTAAGAATTGCCATACTGGGTCAGACCAGTGGTCGATCTAGTCTAATATCCTGCTTCCAACAGTGGCCAATCCAGGTCACAAGTACCCGGCAGAAACCCAAATAGTAGCAGCATTCCATGCTTCCAATCCCAGGGCAAGCAGTGGCTTTCCCATGTTCATCTCAATAGCAGACTATGGACTTTTGCTCCAGGAACTGACTTTTTCAAACCCAGATACACTAACCAATGTTACCACATCCTCTGCCAACAAGTTCCAGAGCTTAACTATGTTGAGTGAAAAAATATTTCCTCCTATTTGTTCTAAAAGTATTTCCATGTACTTCATGGAGTGTCCCCTAGTCATTTCTACTCATTCTGTACCACTCAGGATTTTGTAGACCTCAATCATATCTCCCCTCAGCTGTCTGTTTTCCAAGGTGAAGAGCTCTAACCTCTTTAGCCTTTCCTCATATGGGAGGAGTTCCATCCCCTTAATCATTTTGGCTGCTCTTCTTTGAACCTTTTCTAATTCCGCTATATCTTTTTTGAGATACGGCCACCAGAACTAAACACAATACTAAAGGTGAGGTTGCACCATGGAGCAATACAGAGGCATTACAGTATTCTTGGTCTTATTTACCATCCCTTTCCTAATAATTCCTAGTATCCTGTTTGCTTTTTTGGCCACCACTGCACACTGGGCAGAAAATTTCAGCGTACTGTCTACAACGACACCTAGGCGCAAACTCTTTTTAGTTTGACAGGGCATTGCAATAGTATAGTCATGATGATTATCATAGCATGGACCACTGTGGTCAGTCTTGGCTTTTCAATATATGGAGAGAGACTTCGTAGTTGCCGCACATGATAGAACTTGTGGGACCAAAGTAACGAGTCTAGCAGTATCCCAAGATTCCTGACTGGTGATTTTAAGGGGAGTTCAAACTTCCTTAAAGGTATTTTTAAAGTCAGGTGCTTGTCCACTTGTGTTACAAAACCACAGAATCTCTGTTTTGCTTGGGTTCAGGCACAGTTTGTTGTTTTTCGCCCATTCCTGAGTTGCTATTAGATAGGCAGTCAATTTAGTCAAACTCTGGCTAGATCTGGTTCAATGGGTATAAGTAGCTTCATATCATCAGCACAAATGTAGAATTGTATCTATTAACCAAAGCCGTACAGATAGACTTGAGGTAGATATTAAATAAAATAGGTGACTATGGATTCCTGTGGCATCCTGCAGTTTAATGCCCAAGGTGACATGTTCGTGATGTTGCTGAACAGAGTTGATTGTTGTCTATCTATCAAATAGGGTTTGAACTATGTAAATACTGTGCACTGATACCTGTTTCTGACAAGCTAGTAAGCATGCTATTATGATCCACAGTGTCAAATAAGTCTGATAGCAGTATTTTGAATCAATTGTAACCGAAAAATAGTGTATTTAGGAAGACCATTACATTAAGAATTACAATAGTCAAATTTGCTAAAAACAAATGAATGAACCAGTTTATGCAGAGACAATTGACTGACGTTAGGCCTAACCGATCTAATAAAGTGAAGAAGCAAAACAACTTTTAATGACTGATGCAATGTGTTGCTCAAAAGATAATTTAGAATCTAAAGTGATGCCCAGGATTTTGACAGATGTCTCAATGGACAAAGTATGACCCAGTATAGTTGGTGACACTGCGGGAACAGAAAGAAAACCTGTATTGCCCTACACTTAGTAGGATTTGATTTAAAGGATAATTATCTAACCAAGTCACTATTTTATCCAAACCATTCTTGAAACTAGAGTTATCTGGATGATCACAATCTATATAGGCAATAAGTTGGAGACTGCACCTTCAAAAAGATATAAACAAGAGGGCAGCTACTAAAATGATCAGTGGTCTTTGCCATAAAATATATGAAGTACATAAGTACATAAGCACTGCCACGCTGGGAAAAGACCAAAGGTCCATCAAGCCCAGCACTCTCTCCGACAGCGGCCAATCCAGGCCCCAAGAACCTGGCAAAAACCCAAAATTTAATAACAATCAATGGACTTTTCCTTCAGGAATGAAGACAGACTTAAAGATCTCAATATGTCTACAAAGGTGGGAGAGGGGAGATATGATAGAGACATTTAAATACTTATGTGGCATAAATGCAGAGGGGCTAAGTCTTTTTCAACTGAAAAGAAGCGCTGGAATAAGGGGGCATAGGATGAAAGTGGAAGGGGATAGACTCAGAAGTAACCGGAGGAAACACTTCTTCACAGAAAGGGTGGTGAATTCGTGGAACAAACTCCTGGTGGAAGTGGTGAAGACAAAAATAGTATCTGAATTCAAGACAGCTTGGGACAAGTACACAGGATCTTTAAGGGACTGACGGGGAGAGTAGATGGCATGGATGGGCAGAATGGATAGACCATATGGTCTTTATCTGACTATATTTTTCTCTGTTTCCCAATGTTTCTATGTTGGATATCACCTGCAAAGAAGCATGCTAGAGGTTTTGGCCATCCTTGATATAACTACTAAAGGTAATGGTGGCCATTGTGGATGGCTCAAGCATAAGGAAGGAGCAACTGGGCATCGCTTCCACCCCACTAAACCCTAGAGACTCCAGCAAGCATAGGGAGTGAGTCAAGTAGTGGGAGGCTAGTGGGATGAGCATGTCGTTTACATCTGTTGAGCCTGGGAGATTAAGCCTAGGGTTTGGCTGCAGTTGCCCACATGTAGGGGCCACAAAGAATGCCTTGATTAGGGGGACTGTATGCCACAGGGGAGTCGTCAATTGAAAGGTTTCATGGGGAGGCCATAATCGGAGGATGGATGGTATTGGGGGGGGGGAGAGTCCATCTGGGGGGATGTCAATGCTGGGATCAAGGTCTTTTGCAGAGCATTGATTTTAGAAAGCTGCTCCCATGCCTATGTGTGTGTAGGGGTGGAGGGAGGTGGAATTCTCCTTTCAAACTACCTCTTCCGTTTTCACTGCTCTTCTGGACACACAGAGCCAATACATACAAACATGCCCCACAGACATGTACATAACATGGATATACACACACACACACACACACATACACAATTTGCACGCCGGGATTTACACCAGGTTTCATCTGCAAGTCCTCACACCCAAAGCTGAGCACCGAATTCGGCACGCGATGCTATTCTATAGAGTGCCTATCCCTTTACAGAATAGTATTGAGTGCCAAATTTTCATCACCATTTATAGAATTTGGCCCTATGTATAAAAAGGATGTACTTTTCTTCAAGAAGGGGGCATTTTTTATTTAAGAGAAGTGCGTCCTATTTGCTCACAGTGCTCACTCTCTAAGAAGCGTGTGCACTATTATCGATGAATGACATTTCATCACAAAGGACAGCCCATCCTTACTGCTAATGCCATTAGTGAATATTATTAATAAATAGATCCCATTGCTTCAAATGCGACCTGCAGTAACATGCATTAATGCGTATTAGCATGCGCTAACACAGTAGTGCTGTTTAGTAAATGTATTTGAGATGCTACCTTCGTCGTGCATCAAGGCGGTTTACATATGAATGTCCTTAGAGATCTTTGGTGTTTCTAATTTTGAAAGCACAAGGACAACTTCATCTTTAGATAATTCTTATGCTGGTCCAATAGCAAGTATCACAACCTGCAAAGAATCCTGTCTGAACTCTGCACTATCTAGACAGGTACATGCATGAGGTGGGCATGTAACAGATACATTTGTACAGTGGCAGAAATGGCAGACTCTTGGCACCTTATAGACTAACCAATTGATGAAGGCATGAGCTTTCCAGGAAAAAAAAAAGTCCACTTCATCAGATTTGTACAGTGCATCACAAAGAATAACCTAGAGCTGCTAAAATTAATACCCTGCGGGTTGCTTAACAAAACTCTGCATGTGAAGACTTTCTTTGCATCAAGCTTCAGAGAGCAATTAAAAAGCAAATCTACAACAAAAGCAAATACTGCCTATTTATACAGCACTGTAATCAAACCCTGACCTACTGTATGCAGTCCACCTCCGCCTCCTTTCCCCATGCTCTTTCCTGATCTGACCGTTTATACTCCAGTCACTGTTTTTGGTTTTTTTTTTTGGGGGGGGGGGGGGGGGGGGGGGGGGGGTTTTTTTTTTTTTTGGGGGGGGGGGGTACAAGTGTCTCTGCCTTCTTCCTCCCTCTGCACTCTCCAGCTGTAAATTATTGCCTCACTTTTTCTCCATGCAGGCATCTCTCTCTCTCTGTGAATACTCCTTTCCCAGTCTCTTTGCTGTTTCTCTTTCTAGTTTAGAGACTCTTGCTCCTGGCCTCCCCGGCTGTCTTCTTGCAGGGGTCTCTGCTCTCCTTTCTCTATATGTTCCTGATCCTTGCAAAGCTCTACTCTCTCCTGTTTTCTCTGTATCTTCCTGATCCTGTTCCTTCCTTCTTCTTTTTTTAATCCTGTGACTGTCTCCTCTTTTTTTTTTTCCTGCTTCAGTCTCTTTCGCTGCAGACGTCTCAGCTCTCCTCCTCTCTCTGAACATTCCCTTCCACAATCTCTCCAACTGCCAGTGTCTCTGCTCTCTTTCTTTATATTCCCCTGCCCCAGTGTTTTACCCTGCAGGTGGCTCTGCATTTTTTCTTTCTATACATGCTCATACTCCTTTCTCACTGTCCCTTGCCTAGTCTTTCCTTGCAAGGGTCTCTTAATCTCGCCTCCTTTCTCTGTGCTCTCCAGGCTCCCCTTGCAGGGTCTCTGCTTTCCTCCTACGCTTCAGGGGTTCAGGGTAGACCGAGCCAGAATTATAACTGTGATTAGTGTCTCAAGAACAAAAGCTAAACTGTAAATCTGATGATAACTTCTGCAAAATCAGTGTTAAACTTCATGTTTACATTCCTAGTCCACTGCATCATCTCTGTTCTGCTGGCTGTGTTTCCATGGCAACCTGCTTGCTAATGCCCCCGAGCTAGCATTTGGTTCTTACTTACAGTGATCGTGGTCTCCTTGCTCCGCCTTTTGGTTGTCAACAGGGAGCCTGGACTCTGAGGAGAGAAGCAAGAGGAATCGTCAAAGCTGCTCTCAATATCTGCCATGTTGTGCTCCCTTCGATGCTGCTTGTGTGTGTGCAGGGCAGGTACTGGGAAGCACTGAGGTAAGGGTAAGGGTGGGAGACAGCCGAAGCTCCTGCACTGCCCGCAGAAACAGCAAACGCTTCCACACCTCCCTCCTTCCAATCAGTGCTGAAACGTGGGCGCTGCTTAACCCCACAATTGCCACAGCGCTGCTGCATAGACAGTATGGACTCACAGCTTACAAGCTTTGGTGACTCAGGTTCTGTTTGTTTAACTTGTGGGATGGGAGGGTGTGAGTAAGGTTAAGAGATTACATACTTTCTTTACATGTTGTGCTGGGGGTGTGTGTGAGTAATTCACAAACACAGCCCCCCAGAACCCTATTTATGACTATAATATGGACTTTTAATTGCTTTAAATAGTGTCCAGGGTCGTGAGTTGGGGGCTCACTAAGCATTTTCTGATAACTCAAAGGCACCAATGCACCTTTTGTGTAGGTCGATAGATGCCATCTACAGGGGCTCACCTTGGTGGTTCTTACCTACAGAGAAGGTAAATTAACACATGCAGAGGAATTTTGCAGCTATGGTGTTTACAGGAAATGTTGAATATTGCCCGACTTCTCCTCTTTCCCATCGTCTCTCCCTTCCCTCTGCACCTTTTGTGTTGTTGTTCCTCCTTCTTCCTACACAGTGTGCCTTGCTTTTTCCTTTTTTTTTTTTTTGAAGGTGCAAGACAGCAGGGTCAGGTTTCCACCCCTCTCCAGCCCATTTCCCCTTTGTTGTGCCCCATCCTCTTTTCAACTTTTATTTTCCCTCCTCCAACCGCTTTTCCCTCATCTTCCCCTCCCCAACCTCCTTTGCTTTCTCTCTTTTGCTGGAGCTAATTTAAAAATAGTGTGGTATCACAGCTTGGTTGCTTGCCATTCTTTCTGTTCCCACCTCCTCTCATAGCTGCAGGTTTGCCTTCCTTTCCACTTACAGTAAATAGGCAGCAACAGCAAAGAAGGAGGGTGTGTGTGTGTAAGCAGGGAGGGGGGCAGTTGTGTAGAAGTACTTATAATATCTCACCTATTGCAAGGTATAACGCTCAAGCCCGGTTTAGCTGTGGACAGAGTTTCTAAGCAGGGGCGTAGCTAGGTGGGGGCATGGGCCCCCACAGATTTAGCCCTTGCCCCCCCTGCTTTCGCCCCCCCCCCGCCATATTCGACCCCCCATCCCGCCGCCAACCTAGTATTCAGTGCCGGCACCCACATAGCAAACTGGGTGAATTTAGGGCTGCTTGTGAGCAATCCTAAATCCGACTGCTTAGCTATATGGGTGATGGCTGAATATTGACTGACACCACATAACAAAAAAAATAGTCTTCAGTCATCCACTCTCTCCCAGCTCCAGTCCCAATACCCCCTCCCCTCTCCCTGGTAACACCAAGTCTCCTCCTCTTGACCAAGCTAACCCCCCCTCCTCCCACCCATCTTCCAGGCAGGATAAGCCTCCCCCCTGAGCATACCTAAAATCCCTCGTGGTCTAGTGGGGAAGGTGGGAACAGGAGCAAAGCCCAGTTGCTCAATCCCTAGCTGCTGCGACTCCAAAATGGCTGCTGCAACTCTAGTGGCAGCCTTGCGATACTTTGGTAGTACAACAAGGCTGACATGAGAATTATGGCAGTCATGTTGGAGAGGCAACCGCTAGGGGCAGGAGCGAGTGGGCTTTGCTTCTGTCCTCACTGCCTCCACTGATCCACCAGGGACTTCAGGTAGGCCTGGGGGAGGCCTATCCTGTATGGAGAAGGGGTGGGAGGGGGTGGGAGGTTTAGCTTGGTCAAGGGTAGGGGGCTTGGTGTCACTGGGGAGGGGAGAGGAAGATCAGGACCAGGACAAGGACTGGAGTGGGAAGGAAGATCAGAGTGGCTGAGAACTTTTTTTTTTTTTTTGGTATGTGAGTCTCAGCTGAATATCGACCGGGACCCACATAAACTCCAGCACCCAGCACAACTTAAATTAGCACCAGATATTCAGTGTTGGTGCCTAGACATGACCTGACACTGAAATTCTGGGGCTAATTTAGCCAGTTATGGTCAGCATTTAAAAAGAACTTGGACCCATATATATATATATACTAGTGGAACCATGCCTGTTTCAACAATGAAACGGGCCCTAGGAAGGCTGTCATGTAAGCTTTTTTTTTTTCTCTCTCCCCTGCCCTCCCCCTCAATGTCCAGCAATTCTTCCCTCCACTGCCCTCCATGTCCAGCTATTCTCCTCTTCCCTGCCCTCCCATCCGTGTCCCGCGATTCTCTCCTCTACTGTCCTCCCATCCCATCCATATCCATCAATTCTCCTCTGCCCTGCCCTCCCCTTCCCTTCCTCTCCACTCCCTCCCTCCCCTTGATGTCCCGAGATTCTCTCCTCCCCTCGATTTGTACCTGAACGTTCTCTGGCTGGCTGGCGCTGGCTTCCATTCGTAACATCCCTCCTGACGTCAGCTCGCCTCCAGCATTCCCTTCCCTCTCTCACTGTTCCACCCTCTGACGTCATTACGTCTTGATGCGAGGGCAGGACAGTGAGGGGGTATGGAACACTGGAGGCTGGCTGACGTCAGGAGATGTTATGAACCCAGGCAGCCAGGAGATGTTACGAACCCAGGCAGCCAGACATGGAACATTGGAGGCATAGGAGCCAACTTTTCAAAATTATTGGGGGTGCTAAGCCCAATGGAAATAACCCCTCCCTGGACACATACAAGGAATTTTCTCAATATTGGGGGTGCTCAAGCACCCACAGCATCCACAGAGTCAGCTCCTATGGTTGGAGGTGCAAATTATTATATAGGATATATATATACTTTTTTTGTCTATGTAGCTGTAGTTTCAGATTCTATAAGTACTTTTGATCAACAGTTTTAACAGTTGATCTCATAGAAGGAGCTGCAATTTATAAAGGTAGCATAGACAGCTAGGCAAAGGTACCCCCTTGTACCAAGTTGGGAATGACTTATGGGGACCAGCATTTGTGTGATGACTTCTTGGCAGTCTCTCACCAGGGTGGTTTGTCATTGCTTTCCTTGGTCATCTGTACCCTCCACCCTCCCCCAGCTAAGGCTGGGTACACATATAGGGCCAGATTCTATAAATGGCACTAAAAAATTGGCATAAACAAAGCCCAGCGCAATGCCATAAAAGGTATAGATAGGCAGAGATAAACTATAAAACAAGAGACCTCGGCTGTGTCTTGTTTCATGCCAGGAGCACTGCCCAACAACTCACTAGCATTGTCTTTGGTCTCACAACGTTTCACAGAAACGTATATCTCATAACACAAATATTTAATGAACTAGTTTTAATGTCAAATTCCCTTAAACATTTTTTGGAATCACTTATCTTAATCAACTTCATGAATATTTCACTGTCTCAGACCCACGCCAACATGACATGTTTTGTAATGCTGCGTCAGGGCTTGGTCCTAAATAAATGTAAAAGAGACAGTTACTAAAATAAACTAGTAACAAATTCTAAAATACTACCAATCAATTCAATATAATCGCTTAGCTATACCGATTCTGTTAACATCTCTCAGCATACTTCAAAATGGTGCTGTAACTATTAGCGCCACCCTTATAATGACAACGTACACAGCTCAACCAATCAGAAACCTCAAATCAGGGAAAACCAATCAATTTCAAGATTAAGGCCTGCAGGCGCCACTGTGTCTAAAATATAGATCCATCACTGTTCCTTATAATTAAGTAAAGATAGACCATCGCCACCCTCCATCCCCAAATGGATCTGTTTGAACACTCGCCAGCATATATCAATAGTAGTATGGTTCTTCTCCAACCAATATGACACTAGAGAAGCTTGAACATTCCTACAATTTATTCGGGATTTATGCTCAATAAGTCGCTGTTTAATAAATCTAGAAGTCCTTCCAAGAGAAATAAGATCACAGGGACATAGTATGGCATAAATGACAAAATCAGAATTACAGTCTGTATTGTCTCGGGAAATAGTTTTAAAATGTTGAGGGGTATCCCACATGGGACCAGTGATTGCAGTAGCGCACTACAGACATTCACCACAGATGTCATGACCCTTAATAGTGACTTCCTCAGAAATATAGTCTAATCTTTTATAAGATAGCATTTCGAGGCTGTCCAGGGGATCCAAGATGGCTGCCACTACCTAGACACGCTGAGGACCTCATTCCCTAAGCAGTGAATTATGTCAAAATGACGGGGAAGGGCTGCAGCCCGAGCTTCTGTGCCGCCTTCCCCCTTACCTTCCGGTCCGATTGATCGATACTTGAGGACCTTGGGACAGGATATAGTGACCGGAAGCGGACCCATGATAGGCGCCGGGCTGGTAGAGGAATTATCAGCGTCTTTCGAGCAGGATGTTACGCTGAGCCCTGATCAGAGGACTCCGCCCCCACAGCCCCGGTTGACCAGCTCTCCCTCCGGAGGATCTGAGGGACTTCCGCCACAGAACGTCGAGGAATGCCCTAAGATAGACGCTCCAATCCAACTAGAGGGAAAGATAGAGGGGCAGTTGGAGACCCCCAGGACGACCAAAACCGAGGACAGAGAGGAAATGAAATTTCGAAGCATTGGAGAAACTGGCTGAGGTAACTCTCGATTCTTTATGGGATTTAATGTCTCAAGCTGTACAAACTTTTACTAATCAAACTAATAATTTATCCGAGAAAGTATCTTTGATTGAACAAAGAACGGTTAAGAATGAATCTGATATGAAGCTATTCAATGAAAAAGGAGAAAAAATGGATAAAGAGATTTCAAACATTGGAAAACTACAAGATGTAATGATGAAAGATATTGTAAATATGAGGAGAAAGATGGAGATTTATGACAATTATGTGATATACAATAACCTCAGATTTATAAACTTTCCAAAGGTTAAAATGGTGAAACCAATAGATATGTTAAAAAGGTACCTTCAAGAAATTTTGGAAATTCCTCAAGAAAGTTTACCACCTTTTAACCAAGTTTATTATGTTCCACAAAAAGAACTGGTTCAGCAAGAACAAAACGCATCTTTAGATGTATCTGCACTTATAGAGACTTCTGAAACAGAACAAGCCAAACCAGCAACTTTGATAGCCACATTAGCACTAACACCAGATAAAGCATGGCTCTTTAGGCTGTTCTTTAGAAAGAGGGATAGATTATTTCTTGGATTAAAAATTAATTTGTTTCCAGATGTCTCAAAAGAGACTCAAAGAAGAAGAAAACAATTTATTTTGTTAAAACCGGCAGTTCTCCAATTACGAGGAGTATTTTTATTTCAGATTCTCCTGTAAATGTGTTATTCCACATAATTTGATTAAATATGTTTTTTCAGATCCTTCACAATTAACGTCTTTCATAGCCTCCAAAAGTACAACTGGAATATAATAATTTAAATTTCCTGTTTATGTCAAGGTATTTACTGTATTATTAATATATTTGTTTCCTTTGAATACCTCTTGAGATTTGATTCTTGGATCCCCCCATTCTTGTGGACTTGAGTGTTATATTTCAATTATTATATTGTAATTGTTCAAAATTCCTTTAGTGATTATATTCTCGAAATATTTAACACTTTTCAAATTCAAGTGTATAGCCTTGAAATATGATGTAAAATAATTATAAAAATAAAATAAAAAATAATAAAAAAGATAACATTTCCCCTACAGTCCGTCCTCGTTGGTAGGCAGTAATGAGTGGTTCCTGAAAACAATGATGAATCTGAAGTACATTCCTAAACTTATACATCAAGTATGTAACTAATGATATATGAGTGGTGTATGCCATATATCATGCCACTAATCTATCATGATTGTGTGCAGTGTAGTATTGCTGCAAAGCCTCATGGTAAGCATATTGTGCATGATAATATTCTTTTCTTTGCTGATGTGGTATAACCCTGGGCTCTAAATCTACCCCACAGAGCCTTAGCGTGAATTTCGAAATCTTCATCTGCAGAGCAAATCCTATGTACTCTAGGAAACTGACTAGTAGGAAGATTTACACTTAATGTATATGGATGAAAACTGTCAAAATGCAATAGCGTATTCCTAGCTATTTCTTTCTATAAAGTGTAGTGTGAATACATGCATCCTTGCAACATATTTGAACATCCAAAAATTGAATAGTGGTATTACCAAATTGAGTCGTAAACTGAAAAACAGACGTTAAGGTATTAATCCAAACTTGAAACTGTTGTAATAATTCATAGCCTCCTTCCCAAATAAAAAAGATATCATTTAAGTAACGTTTTCAGAATCTAATATACTGAAACCAGTTGGAGGAGTAAATATATTTCTCTTCAAAATTCAGCCATGACCAAATTGGCCACAGAGGGGGCCAAGGAGGCTCCCATCGCCGCTCCCTGATGTTGCTGAAAAAATCACCCTTGAAAACAAAAATAATTCTTTGTTATTACTATAGTCAGTTTCATAAGAAATATGTAGGAATAAGCTGAAGACCATCCCGAGACTCAAACTTGTTCTGTATTATCTCTAAAGCTGTTTGCCGAGGAATAACAGTGTATCGGGATACAACATCCATAGTTACCAATAATGAATCGGGAGCCAATTGTATATCATAGACTAGGCGTTGAGCCCGTAAAAATGGGCTAGTATAGGACGGGGGGGGGGGGTTGAAAGGCCCCCCCCGCCGCCGAGCTCGCCGCTACCCCTCCGAGGTCACCGCTTTGACCCCACCCCCGGAGTTGCCGCCACCCCTCCACCCGGGCCGGGCCCTCGCTTCGCTATTGAAACAGCGCGGGAACGCAGCACACAGCTCAGATGAGCTGCCGTCCTTCTTCTCTGCCTGTGTCCCGCCCTCGTGGGCGAGGGCGGGACACAGGCAGGGAAGGAAGGCGACGGCAGCTCAGCTGAGCTGTGTGCTCCGTTCCCGGCTGTTTCTATAGCAGAGCGAATGCCCGGCCCGGGTGGAGAGTGGGTGGCGGCGGCGACCTTGGGGGGGGAGCGGTAGCGACGGCAGTTTCGTCCCTCCCCTTGCGCAGTAGAGACCCTCTCTGTCCCGCCCCCGTCATCACATATTGACGCGGGGGCGGGACAGAGAGGGTCTTTACTGCGCATTTGCGAGTGAGTTCGGTCACTCGCCTTTTATATGTTTGATTGCATACAAAAAACGAGTAGTGTCCTGAAGATAAGATTTAATTTCACTTTGGGCTGTAAAAAACAGTCTACAAATTTACTCAATGGTTCTAGTACCATATGACAAAGTGATACAATCAGTGTATTCAAATTCTTATGAATTATGGGTACAAAATATATCCGTAGAATATGTGGAGTACTAACACACACAAAAAAAAAACACATTTCTTTGGCAGTCAATATATTGCTCAAAAATGCCTCTCCCACAACAGTCTTGATATGATCTTGTAATTTAATCGTAGGATCATCATCAAAAACCCCATAGGTTAGGGTGTCTCTTAATTGTCTCTCAGCTTCTTGCACGTATAGTTCCAAGTAAGCCATTTGAATGGCAGGCAGAGATTTTAGTGTCCAATGTTCCTGTAATAAGCCATATGGGAACAGATTGATGGGAACATTGGACACTAAAGGGATAACACAAAAGGTTGTCAGTGAGCATTTTCCCCTGAGGAAGCCTATTTGGTGAAACGGGTCCCCGTTGGGACCAGGGGCGTAGCCAGACACCCAATTTTGGGTGGGCCTGGGCCCAAGATGGGTGGGCACAAGAACTCCGCCTTGTCCCACAAGTGATTTGGTTTCTCCCTCTCTCGCCTGCATGCCATATAGTCTCTCAAACATCCCCCCTCCCTCGCATACCCACTTAAATAGTAGATTTTCACCGGCAGCGAGCAGCAACTAATACATACTGCTCATGTTGGCCCCACAGCTTTCCCTCTGATGCAACTTCCTGTTTCCGCATAGATGGGAATGCATCAGAGGGAAGACCCTGGGGCTGGTGCGAGCAGTATGTATCAGTCGCTGCTTGCTGCAGACAAAGATCTGCTATTTACAAGGTATGCAGGAGAGACAGTTGTTGGAAATTTTCGGCTGGTGGGGCTTGGGGATCTCTGCCAGCTACATCATAGGTGTGCTGCTACTGGGTGGGCCTGAGCCCAACGTGGGTGGGCCTGGGCCCACCCAAGCCCACCCTTGGCTACGCCACTGGTTGGGACCACTCCAGCTATGAAGTTAAGTGATTTTTCAAACACACAGCATATACATGTGTATTTCTGCTTATAAGATTTAAGAAAGTATATATGCATTTTTGTTTAGATCTAAGAAGATTTCATGTTTATATTTTGAATAAAAAATGTTCTTGGAGGTTTTTTTTTAACATAGTAATATAGTAGATGACAGCAGAAAAAGACCTGCATAGTCCATCCAGTCTGCCCAACAAGATAAACTCATATGTGCTACTTTTTGTGTATACCTTACCTTGATTTGTACCTGTCCTTTTCAGGGCACAGACCGTGTAAGTCTGCCCAGCACTATCCCCGCCTCCCAACCACCAGCCCTGGCACAGACCGTATAAGTCTGCCCAGCACTATCCACGCCTCCCGCCACCGGCTGTGCCACCCAATCTCGGCTAAGCTCCTTAGGATCTATTCCTAAAAAACCTGGAGGTTTTTTAAGACCAAAGATAGAGAACCGTGAGCTGTTTGTGTATTATAATTGTCTACCTGACTGCTGTTTTTGTTAGGTGAGACAGTCACAGCCAACTCAGGTCTTTTTTTCCTCCTTTTTGGAAATACAAAGAAAGCAAAAGGATTTCTAAGGAATGTCATAAACTGTGTGTTTATATTATACGTTTTACAATCTGCAGTACATTTATAATGTGATTTATCCACTATAATTTTTGGTGTGTTCACTTTTATAGTGGTTCTCTTTTTTGGTTTGTTAACTTTCTTTTTAGAAAGTTATTAGTACCCGTCTAGACTATTGTAATATTGTTTACTTGGGATTATCTAAACAGAGATTAGATTGCTTACAATTAGTATAGAATGTGGCTGCATTGGTTTTGCAGCAGATGAAAGTTCAGGAACACATTTTTCCCATTTGTAGCTGATTTACATTAGCTCCCTGTTATCAAGATAATCCATTTCAAGGCCTTGATTTTAGCTTTTAAAGCATTAGATGATTTGGGATCACATTATTTGTAGGTCAAATTGAGCGGGTTCTCTCCAGAAGACTCAGCTGGTGAGATTGTATTGACAGTCCAGGGTGGAGGATCGCATGATTGGCAACTGCTCGAACCACTGCATTTTCTACCGGGGTACGTGTCTTGTAAAATAAATTACCATCGGTGGTGCTCCAAGGCTCTGTTCAGTGTGGATTATTAAGGATAACAAGTTGTGGTATGGGAGAAGTGGGCTGTCACATAGAGAAATGGTTTGGGGGCTTTTTTAATGACTGGAGGTGTAAATATTCAGCTGATGGTGGTCACCGTTTCTTTGGATACCACGGGCATTATTCCCTGATTCTCAATGCTTCGCCATGTCCAAGCACCAGCATTGAATATCCGGGTCTATCTTTTATCGAGTTAAGTGCGATATTTGTACTTAGCAGCCCTTTTGCTAAGCTGCGCTAGGGCTAACCCACGTGTAGCGCACGCCAAATCGACACCACCACCAGGCTAGTGCGGGTGCCTGGTGGTAATTTTGAAGTTGGCGCACACCGTTTCCTATGGTAGAAAATAATTTTCTATTTTCTATTGCGAGGGGCGTTCCCGGCAGTAATCGGCAGAACAGCTACACTGCCATGTGCTGCTTGATTACCGCACGAGTAGCACGTGAGCCCTTTCCGCCAAGTAAAATAGGTGGCATTAAAGGCTCAGGCAGTAAACAGCCGCGCGCTACTTTTCATATTTGCATACGGCCATTTACTGCCCCATTTTAAAAAAATGCCTTTTTCCCAGCCACAGTAAAAAAATGGCCCAGCGCGCGCCAATTTCAGACGTTCAAACTAGCGCAGGCCACTTTTTAACACAGCTTAGTGAAAGGACCCCTAAATCACTTAAGCAAAACTGGATAAAGATGGAACAGTGTTTTATGCAGTCTGATTTGTCCAGTTAACTGAGGGGCCAATGCTCAAAACCAGACGCAGGCACTAGAAGTGATTAGCGCCAGACTAGCGTCCGCATTAGTAAGCACAGAATGTCCAGAGGCTCTTGCTTGGGAGACAACATGAAATAACAGGCTAATATGGTCAAACGGACATTAATGAGGTCATTTCCTAATCTCTCCCAATGCTCAGAGAACAGCGCACGAAACAGAGCCACCTTACCACTGAAAAAAAAATTAACACCAGCTCGGAGCAAGTGTTAGAGTGTTTGAAGAGAGGATTTCTCATGATTCTTTCTTTAAAATCTGCTGCTTTTATTTAATTTGGAAGCAGAAGGAAGCCCGTGCAAGCCCCTAAGCATTGGTAGTGAGAGCCGAATGTGTGCGAGTCAAAGCAAACCCAAAAGTGAAAGCGCACATTGGTGCCTGTTTCCTGTGTTTAAATACAAGCATTGCAAGTACAAAAAAAAAGTTGAAACACTTACATTCAAAGGTGCAGAAAACAGATGCCAACCAATGTGTGATTCACTTTCGGGTTTGCCTGGCGCATGAGCACAGGAGCTGAGCTTATAGCAAAACTCTTCTGCATATGTGTCACGCATTTTCCCCCCTTGCTTTTGTTTTTATAGAGCACAGATTCTATAACACTGCGCGTAACTGTCACGTCTGTGGCCGTGACCAACCTCAGACTTACCTTGTTCCTGGGGGTCAGCTTCCTAGCTGGCTCCTGTTTCTTCTGTCTGTCCTTTCTGAGCTAGCTCTGGCTCTGTGTGCTGGCTGCATCTAGCAGCATGACACTAATTGCCTCACTGCACCTGTGGGTGTTGCCTGGGTTAGCTCTCTCTCTCTCTCTCTGTGCTGGCTGCTTCCAGCATGACTCTAATTGCTTCACTACACTACACCTGGGTGTGGGAAGCCTCTCTGTGTTTCACTGTGCTTTCTGCCTGCTCTGTGGGTTGTGCCTGAACAGCCTCCGTAGTTACTTAGAGATTGCTGCAGCTGTGTCTCTGGTGTTGAAGGGCTTTATTAATCACTTAGAGACCGCAGCCTTTGCATCGTATAAGGTCCCTGGTATGCTAGAGTGCTCTGTGCACTGCTACATTGTCAAGTTCTGTGTGATTGCCTAGTGTTTGACTAGTTAGCTTGGGCACAGCCTTGCTTGGTAGCCTGTGTACAGCTTACTAGTTCTTCTGTGTTTGCTCTGTGTGAGTTCCTAGTGTTTGCCTAGTTAGCTTGGGCACTGCTCTGCTTGTGTACAGCTTCTAGGTCTCCTGAGTTTAGCCTCTGGTTTTCCCCGGTGGGGTTTCCATGGTTTCTGGAGCTTCAGCCCTAGTCTTATCCTTTGCCAGTTCTCCTTGTTACTGGAGCTCCAGCCCTAGTCTTGCTATTGGTTCTGACCCTTGCCTGTACCTATCTACTGCTCTGCTAGCCGCCTGCCCAGAGACTCCTGCTTTGAACCTGACCACGCCTGTCTCTGCCTATTGCCTATACTTGAATATTCTCTGCCAGCCACCTGTCTCTGCCTATTGCCTATACTCAGATATTCTCTGCCAGCCACCTGTCTCTGCCTATTGCCTGTACTCAGATCTTCTCTGCCAGCCACCTGTCTCGGACTATTGCCTGAACCCGGACATTCCCTGCCTGCCTGTCTCACATTAGCCTAGGTACCTGGGAGCACAGCTGGATCCTGACTCCGGTTGTTCCTGTTGCTGGTTCCAGTTCTGGTTTTCCTGTAAGCCCTACCGGCTGCTCGAACCTGAGGGCTCAACCCTCGGGGAAAGGCAGCTAAGCGTAGGTGAAGCCTACTCCAGGGTGTTCCAGTCCGGTGCGTTCCAGTCCCGAGTGTTCCAGTGCAGGACTCCAGTCCAGGGTTCCATTCCAGCCTTGTCTCTTCTCTGCTCCGAAGGTGATCTTGCCTGCCACTGCCGCTCCTCGGCCGTGGTCCAAGGACTCACGTACCCAGGGTTCCCAGGGAAGAAGCCTGACAGAATGCCAAGGTCCTCGAGAACACGACAGAATGCAAAGGCCATGAGTCCGGCAAGATCATCGGTCCAGGTGTGCTTCCTGCCCATGACTTTGTTCCCTATGTACAATCCGGGTTCCAACCCCGGTGTAGCTCCTGATTCCAGTTCGGATTCCAGTTCCAACCCGATTTTTTCTTTGGATTTGTTAATGACCCTCCAGGATTACCGGGTACAACTTTTGTCTGATCCAGCCCTGAAGGATACTCCTGAGGTGGCAGCGGAGAGAAAGTGCATTTCTGGGTGAAGGTTTTTTGAAAACCCAGTTTCTGCTTTGGATCCCTCTACCAAGCTCTTCCTTTACCGCGTCCAACTTCTCTTGGAGACGGCTCTGCGGAATACTCCTGAGGCCCATGCGGCAAGGAGGTGGATGAGTGGTCCCGGTCTAGCTCCGGGTCAGAGTTCCAGTTCCAGTCCAGCTCCTGAGGCTAAGGCCGAAAGAAGGCGCTGTGGGATTTCTCCGCTCAGGGCTCCTCAGCAGTCTCAGAGGTCAGGCCGAGTGAGACGTCGGACCAAGCCTCTGATTCCAGTCCAAGTAGTGCCTCCACCTTGGCACCTGAGTCCAGTCCAGGGGGTGATTCATACTGAGTCCCCGCTTCCAGTTCAAGTAACGCTTCCACTTAAGCCTCCGAGTCCAGTCCGAGGGAAGCTTTCGATTGAGCCTCTGATTCCTGCTCGAGTGGCGCTCTGTGCTGAGCCTCCAGTCCTCCTTCAAGTGGCAAGCCCTTTGAAACCTCTGAGTCCAGTCCGAGGGATACTTCTACCTGGGCCTCCAAGTCCTGTTCGAGTGGCACTCCGGGTCGAGTCTCCGGTTCTTGTCCAAGTGACCCGTCCAGTCAAGCCAACGAGTCTAGTTCGAGGGGGGCTTCTAACTAAGCCTCCGGTGCCAGTCCGAAGGGTGGTTCAGGTGGAGCCTCCGCTTCCAGTCCAGAGGGCACCTCCTATCAAGCTCCTAAGGCCAGTTCGAGTGGTGCTTCAGACCGAGCCTCAGTTAAAGTCCAGTTCGCGGGGCGCTCCCAGCCAAGCTCCTGAGTCCAGTTTGAGGGGCGCTGTCAGTCAAGTTTCTGATTTCACTAATTGGCATTGATTAGAATTTAGGTGCACAACTCGCTAAGTGAATTCTGTAATGATGTGTGCCAAACTTCTGATGTGTGGAGGCAAAAAGGGGCGTGGTTATGGGTGGGGAAATGGGCATTTCATGGGCATTCCAAAATTTAGACGCCTATTTATAGAATATGGCCCAGTGTTCCTAAATCTTTGCGCCATGTTTTCATTGGAGTAAATGGATACACGCAGATATCAGCACTGAAATATCAACTAATCATATTCTATAATAGGTGTCTAAACCTAGGCGCCGATTATAGAATATGCTTAGTCAGCACCGATTTTTTTAGGCGCCGTATATAGAATCTCCTCCTTAAGTACTAAATGCTGGCACTTAATCACATAAGTAATGATTCTGCTGCTGGATCACTCACAAAATAGCTGTTTTTCAATTTAGCTGTTAGTGCTGATATTCAGTGACGTTAATTGATTAAGAACTGCTGAATCTCAGTAAATAGCCTCGCACAAGCAATGTAACCATCCAGCACCCTCTCTTGCCCAGTTAAATCACTTTGAATATGGACCTCATAGAGTTTTATATTGGGAGGGGACTGAGAAGCTGTGTTTCTTCAGGTGTTTTGTGTTTTATTTAAGGATGTTAGGGGCCCTTTTTACAAAACAATGTTAGGGCTACCGCATGTGTAGCTGTCACGATTGTGACTGTATTTCATGTCTACACTCACCTTGCTCCCGGGTGACCTGGCCCTGTGGTTGCGGTGGACTTTTTCCTGTTTCCAGACATCTTCCAGGTTCTATTCCGGTCCTGATGTTCCAGCACTCCAGACTTGCCCCGGTGTTTCTGCTGCCAAGTCTCACCTGTGACCTCATCTGTAATTGCCTTTATTAAGCTCCTGATGCATCAGAGGTCTTCAGATGTGCTTTCGTCTGTGAGTGCTTGTTGCAGTTCTAGCTCTGCTAGTGCTTGTCTTGTGTGTCTTTAGCTTCAGTTCCTTACTGTTTGTATCTGCCTTGGTTGTCTTCTGTCCTAACTTCCTTACTGTTGTCTCTGCCCTGTGTGTCTTTAGCTTCAGTTCCTTCCTGTTTGTATCTGCCTTGTTTGTCTTCAGTCCTAGCTTCCTTTCTGTTGTATTTGCCCTGCGTGTCTTCAGTTCCTTACTTTGAGTCTCTGCCCTGTCTGTCTTCAGCTTTAGTTCCCCTCCTGCTTGTATCACCCTGTCTGTCCTTGCTTCTGCCCTACCCTGCTTGTGTCTGCCTTGTCTGGAAATCCTGAATCCAGTCCAGCCAAGCTAAGTCTGTTCCCACATTTGGTTCCAGTTCAGCCAAGCCAAGTCTGTTCCAGCCTTTGGTCCCAGTCCTGCCAGGCCAAGTCCGCTTCAGAGTTCTGTCCAGCCAAACCTGGTCGAGTCTCGCTTCCAGTTTGGGAGGTTCTCCTGCTGTTGCCGGTCCCTGGCAGCAGCCCAAGGGCTCACTACTCCGGCTCACCCGCAGCGGCATGACCATAGCGTGCACCAAATGGACATTACTGTCCAGTTAGCACACCCACCTGGTGGTAATTTCGAAGTTGGCACGCGCTGTTTCCTACGGTAGAAAATATTTTTCTATTTTCTACTGCGGGGGGGGGGGGGGGGGGGGGGGGGGGGGGAGAGAGAGGCATTCCCAGCATTAATTTGCAGCATGACCACATTGGCATGCGCTGCACGAGTACTACGTGTGTAGTGCATGAGCCCTTACTGATAAGTCAATGGGTTGCGGTAAGGGCTCAGGCAGTAAATAGCTGCATGGCCATTTACTGCTCCCAGCCGCAGTAAAAAAACAAAATGGCCCAGTGTGCACCAAAAGCATGCACCCACTCAACTGCAGGCCGCATTTTACCACAGCTTTGTCAGTGGCGTAGCCACCCACTTAGGGCTCAAGCCCACCCAACAGCGGCACACCCTTAGCAGTAGCTGGTGGGGATCCCAAGCTCTACCAGCTGAAGACCTCCCTCTGTTGGGGCCAAAAATGCTGCTCTCCACTTCAGCAGTCTGAACTTCCTAAGCTGCGCATGCTCCGTTTTCAGTGCATGCCTGCTGCAGACTGCTGAGGTGGAGAGCAGCACTTTCCTGCCAGCTGAGATTTTTTTTTTTAAGATGGGGGGGGGGGGGGGAGGGACACTTAGTGCCCACCCACTTCTTGTCTAGGCCCATCCAAAATCCACTATCTGGCTACGCCCCTGGGCTTTGTAAAATGATCCCTTAATTTAGAACCGTCCCCAAGACTTTTGTTTGGACAGTATAAATACCTATGTAAATCTACTATATAAATGAAGAGTGACTGACGTACGTCACACATCTCTCCCGCAGGGGCGTAGCCAGACCTCGCCAGGAGGGGGGCCAGAACCCGAGGTGGGGGGGCACTGTTTAGCCGCCCCCCCCTCACCGCCGCTGCCACCACCACCACATCGGACCCTCCCCCTGCCGGCCTGCCCACGATCACCTTCAATCCCCCTCCCGCCACCAACTCTCCCCCGCCGTCGCCCCGTCACCGCAAATGATACCTTTTTTGAAGAGAGACTTCCTTCCGCGCTCGAGTAGCGCCTTTCTTTAACGAAGTTCCGGCGATCAGCTGTTTCGACGCCGGCAGCGTCGCTGGTGTCGAAACAGCTGATCGCCGGAACTTCGTTGAAGAAAGGCGCTACTCGAGCGTGGAAGGAAGTCTCTCTTCAAAAAATGTATAATTTGCGGCGACAGGGCGGGCAGCGACGGCGGGGGAGAGTTGGTGGCGGGAGGGGGGTTGAAGGGGATCGTGGGGCAGGGGGCCAGGGCCAAATCTTCGGGGGCCCAGGCCCCCTCAGACCCCACGTAGCTACGCCACTGCTCTCCCGGCGTAGTTAAACTTACAGACAGGAACACAGCTGTGGGTGACCGGCGAGCACTGGGCGGGGATCGTCCAACAGCGGCTCCGAGGCACAGACCGATAGGTCTGATCAGCTGCCGCCGCCACTTCTGTGACCGCAGACCGGCCTGGGAGCCGGCGCTTCCCTCTACGGCTTTCCTGGGCGGGGGCTTGGCTGGACCCGGCGGGGCTCAGACTGCTTTCTTGACGGTGCTTCTTTTGCCCGTTTTAATGGGCTCTAACGGCTTGTAAATAAATAAACAAACAAATAAAAAATAAAAGTGTGTGGTGCATTATTTATCTGATAAAATGTGCATATAAAAATGTTAGAGAAATTTACCTGCATTGTTTTTAAAAATAAAAACATTTTCACCTACCCAAAGATCTTGCTCGCTCTTTTCCCCATGGAATATCTCTAAAGAGTGAGTGTAAAAGTATTTACATACAAGGATTATATATTGTGTTACCTGAAGAATGTTTTCTTTTTAAATTTCTCTCTCCTTGTGTGGTGAAGACGAAGCACTTACCATCTGACTGTTAGATCTGTCAGTCCTTTGCAACTAGAAAACTTTTAACGGGTTATGCTGCGTAATAAACAAGTGCTTTATCCTACTGCCAGGGAGCTTCATTAGGAAGTCAGTCACTTATATTTCCAAATCCAAAACACACAACTTCACCCTAAATTTACAACATATTCATTCAACGCTTTCCAGTGCTCTGTTTGCATTTCAAATCCCTGCCGGTGTGCAACCAGCCAATCTCTAACAAAGATTCTATTCTATTCATCTGACATACTGCTTGCTACAAAGTAATTAAGCAATGTACAAAGAAAAGCCATCTGTACATATTTGATGCAAAAGAATAATAATAATTACAGTTTATCAAACAAAAAATATATATATGAAGGGATATTAAGGAAAAATCAAACATTAATTTATTTTATTTCTTATATACTGTCTGCAAGCCATTGAAGTGGTGTAATTCAGGTCCAGTACGTATTTTTCTGTCCCTGAAGAGCTCACAACCTTGAGTTTGGATTTGAGGCAATGAAGGGTTAAGATGCCCTTTTACTAAGCTGCATTAAGAAGTCCTTTTAACAATCTGCGGGAAAAATGGCCCTGCACTAGCAGTGAGGCCATTTTCCCGCACACCAGGGCCCTTTTTACTGCAGCGGGAAAAACACTCCAGGCACAGATGACCATATGGTAAGTTAACTCTTACCGCAGGGCCTCTGAGGTGGCAATAAGGACTCCTATGCTAACCTGGCGGTAACTGGCACCACATGGCGATGCCTGATTACCACTGGGTTACCACCATGCAAGCAATTTCTGGGATTTTTCTTTTTCTCCCAGAAATGGTGCGCGCTTGGGGCGGGACTACCACTGATGGCCAAGTTGCACCGGCAGTAGTCCCAGAAGAGCAAGTGGTAAGCCCGTGTTGGGTTACCGCTGCACTGTATAAGGACCCCTAAGTGCTTACATACAGTGGCATAGCAAGGGCGGCTGCCACCCAGGCCAGTTCGCCACTGCGCCCCCCCCCCTGGTTGCATCACCAAAGCTCCCCCCCTCGGCGCATCAACCCCCTCTTGGCGCATCGCCCAAGCACCCCCACCCGAGTGCATTCTTGCCTGCCATGTGCATGCCGCTGGGGGGGTGTCAGTCCCGCTGTTCCGGGGTAGAGGGAGCAGGGAACCAGTAGAGCCGACACCCCCCCAGCGGTGTGCACCCGGGGCAGACCACCGCCCTGCCCTTGCTACGCCACTGCTTACATACACAGGGAAAATGGCCTAATACAGGATGCACTAGAGCATTATGTATTAATTTTGCTATTTGCATGTGCTAAGTAAGCGGTATTTATTTTTCGGGAGGAGTATATCGCGCTGACATCATTGGCATGCTAACTGGTAATGTATCCATAACGAGGGAGCCCTTAGTACCTCCTAAACAGGAGGCAGTATGTGCTCCTGTGTTCATTTTTTTAAAATGACCTCATGCTGATGCTAATGTTAGCTACATGGCCAGAAACTCTACATATAGAAAAAATGCCTGTTTTATGGCTGCACTGGAAATGGGCTTAGCACACAGGAAAGTCCAACGTTGCGGTACGCTAATTCCATTTACCTACAAAGCGATGCTAAACTGTACCTACTGTACACCGCCTTGGGTGAATCTCTTCATAAGGACGGTTAATAAATCCCAATAAATAAATAAAGCTTAATCAAAGAGCCCATGGTGACTTTTTACTAAGCTGCGGGGAAAAGGGCCCTGCACTAGCAGCGAGGGTCATTTTTCCTGCGTGCCAGAGCCTTTTTTATGCAACCAGTAGAAGCTTCCACCAAAAAATGTCCACGCGGTAAGATAACTCATACCAAGTGGCCATGCAGCAGCGAGCCCTTACCGCCACCCATTGAGGTGGCAATAAGAGGTCCGCAGCGGTAACCAGGCAGTGCGATGCCCTAATATCACTCGGGCTAAAAAAAAAAAAATTTAATATTTTTTCCAGCCTCTATGCCAGCCTCAAATATCATACCCAGCTCCATGACAGCAGTATGTAGGTCCCTGGAGCAGTTTTAGTGGGTACTGCAGTGCACTTCAGGCAGGCAGACCCAGGCCCCCCCCCCCCCACCTGTTACACTTGTGGTGGTACATATGAGCCCTCCAAAATCCACCACAAACCCACTGTGCCCACATGTAGGTGCCCCCTCCTTCACCCGTAAGAGCTATGGTAGTCGTATACAGTTGTGGGTAGTGGGTTTGGGGGGGCTCAGCACACAAGGTAAGGGAGCTATGTACCTGGGAGCTTTTTCTGAAGGCCACATCAGTGCCCCCTAGGGTGCCCGGTTGGTGTCCTGGCATGTCAGGGGGACCAGTGCACTACGAATGTTGGCTCCTCCCATGACCAAAGGGTTGCCTTTGGTCGTTTCTGAGATGGGCGTCCTCGGTTTCCATTATCGCCAAAAATCAGAAATGTCCAAGTCTAAGGATGGCCATCTCTAGGGACAACCTAAATGTCAAGATTTGGGCGTCCCCGACCATATTATCGGAACAAAAGATGGACACCCATCTTGTTTCGATAATACGGGTTTCTCCACCCCTTCACCGGGACGTCCTGCGAGGACGTCCTAAGGAAAACTTGGGCGCCCCTTTCGATTATGCCCCTCTTTGTGGCCCTTTTACTAAGCAGCGGTAGGGCTAATGTGCGAGTAGCGCATGCCACATCGGCACTTTCACAGGGGTAGCGCGGGCACCCTGCAATAGTTTTGAAGTTGGCACGTGTCGTTTCCCATGGTAGAAAATAAATTTCTATGTTCTACCGCGGGGGGCATTCCTGGTGGTAATTGGCAGCGCGGTCACACTGGCGCGTGCTGCCTGATTACCGCATGAGTAGCACATGAGTCAATAGGTAGTGGTAAGGGCTCAGGCAGTAAATTGCTGCGTGCTAGTTTTAATGTTAGCGCACGGCCATTTACTGCCCCATTTAAAAAATGCTTTTCCCAGCCGCGGTAAAAAATGGCCCAGCGAGCGCAAAAAACAAGCGCCCACACTACTGCAGGCCACTTTCTACCGTGGTTTAGTAAAGGACCCCTAAGTCCTTAATTGGCGCACGCCACCCACGTGCTAAAAATTAATTCTGAATTTTTTTTTATTGTTTGTATTTGTATCCCACATTTTCCCACCTCTTTGCGGGCTCAGTGTGGCTTTGAGGGGGTGTGTCAGGGGAATGGAGAGTGAGTGTTCCAGTGCTAATCAGATACTGCATTAGCCCTTTCCACCTACAAAATAGGTGTCAGTAATTGTTCCCAAAATAACGTTTTTGAACGGCTGTGCACTAGTGGCAGCATCAGCTCATGGAAAAAATACAAAATCGTCCATTTTCAGGCTGCAGTAGCACACGGGAAAAACCCGCATAAGCATAAATTAAGGCCAATTTTTACCACAGCTTACTTTTATGATCCGACTGCCTCTTAGTTCTGCAGCAAAATACCATGTGTGCTCTGGAAACTCAAATGTACTCTCATTGTTTTTCTCCCCAAAATAACACCCCACTCTCCTAGGAACTTTTTTTTTCTTTAACCTGGCTGAAAGGATATGCACTATTAAAGCCCATGCATGCTTTCAGCCATTGTGAGGCAGACGATTTTCACCTCATGGAATCTACTTGGATAAAATTTCTCTAAAAATTGTCCTCTAAATATATATGAAAGCTGCTTCACCATTACTTTTTCCACAGAGTAAATATGTGACTATCAAAACCCTTTTTGTTTGTAGAAGCTGTTTGGATTTGAAGAGGAAGTGAGAGAGGTATGCAGGCACAAATATTTAGGGAGATACTTTATAAAGACTTCATTCAATACTTTTAAAGTAAATACCTCTTGATCTAGAATTTATCTACAAAACCTACTGCTTTGGTCAAAATTTATTCTATATTTATGCAGACAAAAAAATGATAGTTTTGGGCTTAGTCCTAACAGAGGAAGTTTTGAGCAATTTTTAAAGAACAATTTGCTTATCATTTTCAAAATCTGCATTTACATTTAGGGGTTCTTATACTAAGCTGTGGTAAATATAGGCCTTAGGAGCCCTTTTACTACGTGGTGGTAAGACCCTAGCGTATACCATTTCCGTCGCTAAAAAAATACGTCCTATTTTTGTAGTGCCGGAACTTAACCAGTGGTAATTTGGTTACCACTGGGTTAGCACAGGAGCCCTTTCCGCCATCTCAATGGGTGGTGGTAAGGGCTCTCTTCTGAAATGGCCACACAGTAAGTGTTTCACTTACTGCATGGCCATTTCCTTGCTTCAGAAAAAGACAGCCTTTTACCCGCTGTGGTAAAAGGGGGTCTCAGCCAGGAGCTTAGCCAGACTTTGGCGGGCGGGAGGGGGGTCCAGAGCCCGAGGTGAGGGAGAACATTTTAGCCCCCCCCCCCCGGTGCCGCCGACCCCCCCCCGCCATTGCTGAACACCCCCCCCCCCGCCACCAACTTTGACCCCCCTGCCGATGACCCTCTCGACCCCCCTCCCACCGCCAACCCACCGTTGCCTACCTTTGCTGGCGGGGGACCCAAACCCCCACCAGCCAAGCCGAGGTCCTTTTCTTCCCAATCCCGTGCAAGGCTTCGTTCTAGTCTGATGTCCTGAACGAAGCCTTGCGCGGGATTGGTAAGAAGAGGACCTCGGCTTGTCTGGTGGGGGTTGGGGTACCCCGCCAGCAAAGGTAGGCGATGGCGGGTTGGCGGTGGGAGGGGGTCCAGGGGCAAATCTACGGGGGCCCAGGCCCCACACTGGCGACGCCCCTGCCCCCTGCCATTTTTGACCCCACCACCACTGCCACCACCTTTGACCCCCCCCCGGCTCCAATCCTTTCAACCCCCTCTTCCCGCCACTGCCAACCCTCCCCCACCATCGCCATTGGGTGCAGGACGTCAGACTTACAAAAACAGAAGACTTGCAGATCACCAACGCGGCCGCGCCAGAGAAGAGGACTTCGGCTGGTGAGGGTTGGGGACCCCCGCCAGCAAAGTTACCCGACAGCTGCGGTAGCGGCGGCGGGGGAGGATTGGCGGCAGGAGGGGAGGTCAAAGGGGTTGGCGGTGGGGGGCCAGGGCCAAATCTATGGGGGCCCATACCCCCGTGGCCCCACATAGCTACACCCCTGGCCTCAGCGCATGTCAAAAACATGCGCTGTAAGTGAAACATAGAAATATAGAAAAACGTAGGCAGATAAAAAACATATGTCCTATCCAGTCTGCCCATCCATGCCATCTACTCTCTGTATCACTTCCTTAGAGTACTGTGATACTTATCCCAAGCTCTCTTGAATTCAGATACTACTTTCATCTCCACGACTTCCACCAGAAGGACATTCCACAAATTCACCACCCTTTCCGTGAAGAAGTATTTCTTCAGGTTACTTCTGAGTCTATCCCTTTTCACCTTCATCCTCTGCCCCCTCGTTCCAGAGCTTCCTTTTAGTTGAGACTCGCCTCCTCTGCGTTTATGTCACGTAAGTATTTAAATGTCTCTATCATATCTCCCCTCTCCCACTTTTCTTTCAAAGTATACATATTGAGATCATTAAGTCTGTCCCCATACGCTTTATGACAAAGACCTCCTTCTGGACCGACTCCATCCTGTTTATTTATTTATTGGAATTTATTAACTGCTTTTATGAAGAGATTCACCCAAGGTGGTGTACAGTAGGTACAGTTTAAAATCAAACTTACAATTTTTTTAACAGCATAACAATAGTAAAATGAACAAGTAAAGACATAGAATGAAAGAAGAAAACTTGAAAGCAGCAAATTGAGACCTAATAAAAGAAGTACCATGAAACAGGATCAAAATAAACACATTTATAGCACTGAAATTCCAATAACAGAGATATAATACGATGTAAGCATAACAGTGATGGCGTATCTATATATATTTATTTATATCTTTTTGAAGGTGCGGTCTTCAGAATCGTATACAATATTCTAAATGAGGTCTCACCAGAGTCTTATACAGGGGCACCATCACCTCCTTTTCCCTACTGGCCATTCCATTCCCTATGCACCCATGCATCCTTCTAGCTTTTACCATTGCCTTTTCTACCTGTTTGGCCACCTTAGGATCATCACATATGATCACACCCAAGTCCTGCCCCTCTTTTCTGCACAAATGTTCTTCACCCCCTACACTGCATACCGTTCCCTCTGGTGTTTGCAGCCCAAATGCATGACCCTGCATGTTTTAGCATTAAATGTTAGCTGCCAAATTCCAGACTATTCCTCTAGCTTTGCTAAGTCCTTTCTCATGTTATCCACACCATCAGGGGTGTCTACCCTATTGCAGATTTTGGTATCATCCGCAAAGAGGCAAATCTCATTAGACAGCCCTTCCATAATATCACTTACAAAAATGTTAAACAGAACCGTCCCAAGAACCGAACCTTGCAGCACACCTCTGGTAACATCCTTTTCCTCAGAATGAGCTCCATTTACCACTATCCTCTGTCGCTTTCCACTCAACCAGTCACTTTAGGGTCCATACCGTGGGCATTCAGTTTATTTATTAGTCATCTATGTGGAACCAGGTCAAAGGGTTTGCTAAAATCTAAATACACCACATCTAGTGCCCTCTCTCGATCCAAGTGTCAGGTCACCCAGTCAAAGAAATTAATCAGATTTGTCTGACAAGACCTGCCGCAGGTTCTGTAATCCATTGGATTCCAAAAACTTTACTATTCTCTGTTTTAAAAGCGTTTCCATTAATTTACTCCAAAATTCCAGGAATAACATGTATAGAATGTTTGTACATTTGGGAAGCTTGCCAGGTGCCCTTGGCCTGGATTGGCCGCTGTCGTGGACAGGATGCTGGGCTCGATGGACCCTTGGTCTTTTCCCAGTATGGCATTACTTATGTACTTATGTACTTACCCAGAAGGCAGACTTACCGGCAGTAGTTCCCAACCTCTTCTTTACTTCCACTTTTCTGGAGAGAAATCACATCTGCTCTTCTCCAGTCCTCCAGGATCACTCCCAACTCTAGAGAAGCATTGAAAAGGTCAGCCAGCGCAGTTGCTATTACTTCCCTAAGTGCCATCCAGTTCCATTGCTTTGTCCACCTTTAGTGTAGCCAGCTCCTCACTAATACAGTCCTCTGAAAATCTTTCTGAGACCACCACGCCTCCGTTCCTGTTTGTGTTTGTCTTCTGCGATCCTGCTTCCCGCCCTTCAGCTGTGAACAAAGAAAACAAATATTTGTTAAGCAATTTCGCCTTATCTTTATCAGCTTCTACATATTCTTCCCCTTCACTTTTCAGTCTCACAATGCCACTTTTGCACTTCCTCATATCACTAGCATACCTTAAAAAAAAAAGTCTTGTTCCCCCATTTTACCTTATTGGCTATTTTTTCTTCCATTTGCATCTTTGCTTTCCTGACTACTCTACCAGCTTCTCTTAGCTTTTCCAGATATTGTAACATAGTAACATAGTAGGTGACGGCAGAAAAAGACCTGTACGGTCTATCCAGTCTGCCCAACAAGATAAATTCATATGTGCTACTTTATATGTATACCTGACCTTGATTTGTATCTGCCATTTTCAGGGCACAGACCGCAGAAGTCTGTCCAGCACTAGCCCCGCCTTTTGACTAGTTGTAACAATTTGGTGTTTGAACCATAATATGTCATTAGTGTGCCGCCATTAAAACAAATTAGCATGTGAGCACTTACTGAAACCTATTTTGTAGGCAGTAAGGGCTCACATGGTAGTCTTGTGCCAATCAGTAAGTGGGGTGATAAGTGATCAGTGCTGGCATGCCCACTCTCTGCCCCCTCCCTCCCCCAACATGCCACCTCTGCTGTTAAAATGAAATAAATTATATATATGTATATATATATATATATGTGTGTGTGTGTGTGTGTGTGTGTACGTGGTGGAGATGAAAACCGTAACAGAATTCAAAAATGTGTGGGATAAACATAAAGGAGTCCTGTTCAGAAGAAATGGATCCTCAGAAGCTTAGCAGAGACTGGGTTGCAGCACCGGT
Source organism: Microcaecilia unicolor (assembly GCF_901765095.1). NCBI lineage: Eukaryota > Metazoa > Chordata > Amphibia > Gymnophiona > Siphonopidae > Microcaecilia > Microcaecilia unicolor. The sequence continues at coordinate 297,021,374 of NC_044036.1, read as the reverse complement.
GGTTGGGAGGCGGGGCTAGTGCTGGGCACACTTCTACGGTCTGTGCCCTGAAAATGGCAGTCACCTGTCATCCTCATTCTGCGATCTCTTGTAGTTTATAAAGGCTAGCCTCTTTTTTCTTACCTTTTTCATCTACTACTTTTGAGAACCAAAGCGGCTTCCTTTTCCTTTTATTTACTTTTCTTGCAAAAATGTTTGTTGTCCTTATAATAGCTCCTTTCTGTTTGCCTACTGCTTTCCAACTTCTTTCAGATATTCCCATCTACATATCAACTCCTTGAGGTAATCCCCTGTCTGAACAAAGTTAGTTTTTTTTGAAATCTAGAACCTTCACTTTTGAATGAAGCCTCTCCACACCTATCTTAATATTAAACCACACTATCTGGTGATCACAGGATGCCATATGATCACCCAGTATAACTAGAAGAACTAATACTATATTATAAGTGTATTATCAAGTTCCAGTCTGGTTGTTATATATTTTATGAACCAGTGCACATAGTGCCTTTTTGAGTTCCAGAGCAGGGATGAGTACCCAGACATCCTCCAGCATTTTCGCTATCCACATGTTCAAGATTTGCAGTTTTGCACATTTACGGACATATATATGTAACCAACAGATTGCCTTTTGTGCTGCATTCCCAACTATTCATGGGCATGTATATTAAATTTAAATTTAAAAAAAGGTTTGGATTCCTGGAGGTGAACTCCATAAATAGTTATTAAGGTAGATCTGGAGAAAGCCACCGTTTATCCCTTGAGGGTCAGTAGCATGGAATCCTGCTTCTTTTTGGAATGCTGCCAGGTCCTTGTGACTGGATTGGCCACTGTTGGGAAAAGGATGCTGGTGGGCTGGGTGGACCTTTGCACTTCTTATGTTCACTGATAAAAGCTAAACTTTAAAAGGCGACCTTCTAGCCAATAAAATGCTGGGTCAGGCACACGAGTAGCAGCGCCCAGTCAGACGCCCATCTAAAAGCAAAGCCACCTATCTCTAGATCTCCCACAGCCCTAGAAAAGTGGCCGATGCGCCACGACTAAGAGAGCCGAAAGTGCCCGCGTACAGACTGCCGGTTGCGCGGTTTCCCCCACCGATGCTCCAGCAGAGGCCGGGAAGAGTGTTTTACCTCTCTCTGGACGGACGAGGGCAGCAGGGAGAGCGAGGACTCGGGGCTTCAAATATTTGCCACTTAGGCAAAGCTTTCTTTTCCACTCCGAAGCTGCGGAGGAGTGGTTCTGGGACACATGTACAGCTCAGGAAACCGCTTTCCCAATGAAAGAAGCGCAGCCCGGCCTGAACAGCGTCTGCCCTTCCAAAGCGCCGCCGCGGCTCCTCGCAGCGCCCTTTCTGCCCAGACCTGCACTTCTGGCCGGCGGCTACACTGCAGCAAATGGGGATGGAGGAGGCATCGCTCTGATGGGGCAGACGGGAAGAATGAAGTAACCGTGATGGACCCGTGCAGGGGGTGAGTACAAACCCCAAATGATGAACTTGAAGGAGAGCGAGATTTCCCTGGGGCTGAAGGCACTCTTTTGGGGGAAGACCCCGGCTCACATCCCAGAGAGGCCGGGGCAGCTTGTCCCGCACTCCCCGCCCGGCTCGCAGGCTGGGCTGGAGGCGTTTCGGGGGGACCCTGATTTGCATAGTGACTACATTTCTAGTTTGGTTATGTTTAATGAAACGGGTGAATGGAGTGTTTGCTGGTAAATTTTAACTCACTAATTACACTAGACAGCCCGTTGTTTCCCAGTCACGGGTAATCACATCTGATGATAATTTATTGAATTCCCCTCTGGATGCAGGCTTTCTTAGCCTGAACTGAAGAAATGTACCGTAGTACTTTCAAATTTCCTGGAGTTTGTAGGAGTGAGGGCTTAAAAGAAATCGTATTTATTTAGTACGTGATTTCTTTTTAACGGGGTTTTAAACTTAATTGATTAATCTGTATTAGGGGGTAATTTTTATGAGCTGTTCAGAAAAGGAACTTCTTTTTTTTCAATGGCTCTTCTCAACGCGTTTGATCACACCTTTTATTTTAAACAAGAACAAAAAAAAAAGCTAGTTTTTGACATCCTTTTTTTATTAAGGGGGGGCTGCAGGGGTTTTTGAGTGTACTTTTTGACTAGTCTTGAATTTTTTTTTGTCTAATTTTTTTTGTATAAAAATGATGCAGCCCTTTATTGTCTTATTTATTGCAAGTTGTGAATCATCTTTTTATGGTATATCTTTTTTATTAAAGACAAAATAGCCTGTACAAGAAACACTAAACAATATTGTGTACACACATTTTTAAATCTAGATCACAACAGGAGTAAAGAGTAAAGAACATCAACCATGTCTACCACATAATACAGTTTTTAATAAATTCCCCTACCTCCCCAAACAACCCCCTCCGCCCCTCCTTCCCCCACCCCCGTTTCCCCAAACCACCCCCCCTTTTGTGAATCATCTTTTTATACTTTTTCTTTTTTAATTTACTGTTATACTTTCACAGTCTCTGCTGGGTGATTGGTAATGTTCTCACAACCCTTTTTTTTGTGAAGAAGTACTCCTAGTGTAACTTCTGTCTACCCACTTCTGAGTAGAGGAGTAGCCTAGTGGTTAGTGCAGCGGACTTTGATCCTGGGGAACTGGGTTCAGTTCCCACTGTAGCTCCTTGTGACTCTGGGCAAGTCACTTAACCCTCCATTGCCCCTAGTACAAAACTAGTACCTGAATATATGTAAACCGCTTTGAATGTAGTTGCAAAAACCTCTGAAAGGCAGTATATCAAGTCCCATTTCCCGTTCCCCTAGTATGACTTCTTGTAGAACTTCCTTTCCATTGAAATTGTTAATTGCCTGTTCCTTATTTATGTCTTCAAAGGTGTTTAAATGCCTTTGTCATACCTCTCTCTTTCCCCTCTTCTCTAGTGCAGGGTTATTTTATATTTGGTATTCCCCCTTCCCTGCAAAATACAGTCCAAAGCAGTGTAGAGTCAAATAAAAAAAAAAAATATCCTCTATTAATTGTATTAGATTTGTTTTATTGACTTGCATTTTTTCCATTTATGAATTTTGTTATATGTTTATTAATTTTATTGTATGCTATGTTGAGCAGTTGATAAGGTGGGATAAAAACACAAACAGAAAGAGAAAATGATCCAAACAGAATTAACAGGTGGTCATTTTAAACAGCAATTCCCACACGTTAAACATATATGTTAAAAATGAAAAAGGAGTCTTATCAAAGTATGTGGCCAAATATGCATGTACAAGTATGCAGACCAACAAGATCATTTATGCTTCTGTAAACACTAGGGCTAGTTCTAAAACTGAGTAGTGGGATCTTATTCTAGAAAGAAACCCAGGCGCCTAAGCTCTGCCACAGAAATACTAATGTAATCGAGTATCAATGCACCTCAACTCTAGGCAGCCCCACTTACATTAGCCATAGAGCTGGGACGCATGTAATTTACAGTATTCTGGGCCCCTTTACTAAGTGGGGATGCGCAGTAGCGGCGGCAGCCATTTTTACCATGTGCCAGGTCCTCTTTTACTGCAGTGGATAAAAAGGCTGAAAAAAATGGCTATGTAGTAAGTTTGCATTTGCCATGTGACCATTTCAGGGGGAGGGAGCACTTACCGCCACCCATTGAGGTGGTGGATAGGGCTCCCCTGGTAACCGGGCAAAACGCGACACTGCTTGATTACCCCCTGCGGAAATAGTTTTGAAATATTTCTAGCAGTGGAAATGGCACACACTGGGGGGTAGAACTACTGCCAGCACCTGCGTTGGGCTGGCAGTAGTTCTGGCTTGCCATGCAGCAAGCCTTTAGTAAAAAGGGCCCTTATCTGTGCACGTGGGAGACATGCTCTGCCCTGTGTACATCCCTTTCCAAATAAGCTAAGTGGGTATTTGAGGAACTGTGCTTAGGTAGAATTTATGTATATGCCATTAGTATGAAAATTTATGCACATAGCACTAGATTCTATATATGACGCAGAAAAAAACTGCGCTTAGTTCTATTCTATAACCCTCATCTAACATTAGGCATGGTTTATAAGTACATAAGTATTGCCATACTGGGAAAGACCAAAGGTCCATCAAACCCAGCATCCTGTTTCCAACAGTGACCAATCCAGGTCACAAATACCCGGCAAGATCCCAAAAATGTACAAAACATTTTATACTGCTTATCCCAGAAATAGTGGATTTTCCCCAAGTCCATTTAATAACGGTCTATGGACTTTTCCTTTAAGAAGCCGTCCAAACCTTTTTTAAACTCCGCTAAGCTAACCGCCTTTACCACATTCTCTGGCAACGAATTCCAGAGTTTAATTACACGTTGAGTGAAGAAACATTTTCTCAGGTTCATTTTAAATTTACTACATTGTAGCTTCATCGCATGCCCCCTAGTCCTAGTATTTTTGGAAAGCGTGAACAGACGCTTCACATCTACCCGTTCAACTACATGTAGTGCCTGGACCTATGACTAAATTTAGGTGCGATCATTTACGCTAAATAAAACCTGGTGTAAATGCTTGTGCCTAACTTAGGCATGGATTGGGTTTATATAACAGTACCTGTAGTTTCTAGGAATGCCCATGACCCATCCATGCTCCTCCCATGGCCACACCCCTTTTGAGATCCGTGCGTTAGAATGTACGCGCACCACTTTACAGAATACGTTTAGAAAGTCGCAGATGTAAATTCTAATTAACGCTGATAAATGTTTGTTAATGGCCAATTATCAGCACTGATTGGCTTGTTAAACAGTTAAGTTGCATGTGCAGTTTGGCTGCACTTCCAAATTTGTACTCGCAACTTTATTCACCATATGTAGAATTTGGAGAATAGGGCTTAGGTGCTCTTTTACAAAGTGATTGTAAGCCGCTAATCTGGAACTACTGCTGGCCCAACACAGGTACTGGCGGTAGGTCCAGTTTCAGTGTGCGCTATTTCCCGCACTAGGGAAAATCGCCCCATATTTTTTTTAACATGGCGCTAACCCGGTGGTAATCGGGCAGCATCGCGTGCTACCCGGTTACCTCCGGGTTAGCGTGGGAGCCCTTACTACCACCTCAATGTGTGGCAGTAAGTACTCCCTCTTGCATGGCCATGCAGTAAGAGCAATCTTACCGTGTGGCCGTGGCTATTTTCAACCTTTTTTTTTACCTGCTGCGATTATAAGGGACTCAGCGCACGGCAAAAACGTCCCCTGCCATGAGAGCAGAACCCTTTTTTTTTACCACAGCTTGGTAAAAGGTCCCCTTAATGCAGTAAAGGGAGCTAAAACTTAGGGGACCAAAATTTTGGGTGCTAACTGCCAGTTCTATAATGGATATATTATGTGTACTTCCTGTTTAAAAAAAATGTTAGCATAAATTCACATTTTGGCATCTAACTCTAGGCGCCAGTACTTACCGTGTTAACAGCTGGTATAAATACGTGTGCCCAAAAAATGTCAGTTACAGGCATAACTGACAGTATTCTATAACACCACCTAATTGCTTAGCATGCCCCTGACCTATCCATGACCCCCCTGAAGTTGTATACCGTAGAAATTAGGCACTAAGGAGCTGATATTTAGCTGAACTAACTCTGGATATTCAATGCTGGGGCATGTGCAGCTCTCTTCATTGAATATCCGGGTATGACTGCCGACCTGGAAGTTAATCCGGCACTGGCCAGTATTCAGGCCGGTGCCCACTTAACTCATCACACAAAGTTAGGCAGCTGTTTTGCTGTTCTAACTGTATGCGGTTACTTAGCCAGTTAGCGGACTGATATCACCGTTAACCGGCTAAGTAGATGCTCTACTCACACTGCGCCCCAGCCCGCTCCTAACATAGCCGGAAAAAAGGGCAACACCTAGAAAGCTCATAGTACGGGCAATAAGATTCTGGATCTAGAGGCTGTGATGGAAGAAATATATAACAAAGAAAATGTTCCAAAAAGAGTTAAACCTTTCTTCCCAAGGGAAATATTCCGCAGCCTGGTACAATCAATGGTACTAAGTCACCTAGATTACTGCAACGCCATCTATGCCGGATGCAAAGAGCAAATCAGTAAGAAACTCCAAACTGCCCAAAACACAACAGCCAGACTCCTATTTGGAAAAACGAAATATGAAAGCGCCAAACCCCTAAGAGAAAAACTACACTGGCTCCCACTAAAAGAACGAATTGCATTCAAAATCTGCACCCTGGTCCATAAAATCATTCACGGCGAGGCCCCGGTCTATATGTCAGACCTTATAGACTTACCAACCAGGAACACAAAAAGGTCAGCACGCACATTCCTGAATCTCCACTACCCCATCTGGCTTCTCCTACATAAGCATGCAAATATGGAACGCACTACCAAATGTCATAAAAACAACGCATGACTTAACAATCTTCCGAAAACTACTGAAAACCAACCTGTTCAAAAAGGCATACCACAAGGATCCATCCTAAATACTTGACAACGAAACTCTACCAAAACTAGACAAAACCGAACTCTCTACACATGATTGCTTCAGCCACTCTGTCACTAATGAACATTAACGCACTGCCACTTTATTTCTCATGCTGGAATGAACTTTCTATATTTGATTGTTTAACTTACTATATAAGTTACTATCTAACTTACTCTATAATTTGCTCTATCATTTATGAACTCTAATGCAATACCACTTTGTATTTCTCACTCCGGAAATGGCGATCGCCACTAGGGCGTAATGTAAGCCACATTGATCCTGCAAATAGGTGGGAAAATGTGGGATACAAATGCAACAAGTAAATAAAATAGACTTGGATTTAGTGGCAGTCACGGAGTCGTAGGTCATGGAGAGCCATAACTGGGTTATAGTTATATCAGTCTATAATATATTAAGGAAGGACTGGATAGGAAGAACGGAAGAAGGTGTGCCATTATCCCCCAGATTCTATATAGTGCGCCTAGAGAACTGCATCAAAATCGGGGAGGATTCTATAACGATGTGCGTAACTCAATTGGCTTAATAAGCTAATGAGCGCTGATAACAGCACTTAACATGCAATAATGAGCACTAATTGGCACTGATTAGAATTCAGGCGCATGACTCGCTAAGCATATTCTGTAATGATGTGTGCCAAACTTAATGCGCGCAGGCAAAAAGGGGCATGGTTATAGGTTGGGAAATGGGCATTTTGTGGGTGTTCTGAAATTTACACTCCTCCATATCGCATATGGCCCTGTGCACCTAAATCTAAGCACCAGGATTTATGCCACATTTTCGTTGGTGTAAATGGATGTGCATAGATTTAGGTGCTGAAATATCAACTAAGCATCTATATAATAATTTGTACCGTCTGCTTCCCTGGATGACTGGCTGTCTGGGTTTGTAACATCCTGACGTCAACTCGCCTTCAGTGTTCCCTTCCCTCTTAGTGTCCCGCCCTCACGTAAAGACGAAATGATGTCGGAGGAGGGCAGAATACTGAGAGGGAAGGCAAGGGAACACTGCAGGTGACGCGAGCCTAGCCTGCCTGCCGCCCTGACCTGAGGTAAGATGGACAGCTTACAGGCAGGCCAGCAGGAAGGACAGAGTCACTGGCCATGGAGGGGAGGAGAGAATTGCTGGACATGGATGGGATGGGAGGGCAGGGCAGAAGCGAATCGCTGGATATCGATGGGATGGGAGGTGAGGGGAGAATCGCGGTTCATTTATAAACATAATCGCCATTACATGATAGCCTTGCTAGCGCCCGTTTCATTTTTTTTTTTCGAAACGGGCCTTTTTTGCTTGTATTCTATAATTGGTGCCTAAATCTAGTTGCTGATTATAGAATAAGCTTAGTCAGTGCCGATTTTTCAGACGCCATATATAGAATCTCTCCTTATATGTTGACGCTAATATTAAAGTAGCAGAATTGAAGGACTTGCAGGGTAAATAATAAGCACTGTGTGTTAAGCTAGAAAGAGGAGATAAAACATCTTTGTACATTGGTGTGATGTACAGACCTCCTTCACAGGCAGAAGTGAACAAAGATTTAATTGAGGACATTCACAATATAGCTATGGAAGAGGAAGTTCTAGTAAAAGATGATTTCAGTATGCTGGATGATTGGGGCATACTTGCTATGAAGTTGTCTTGAAGTAGGGAGATCCTAAATTCTCTACAGAGAGCACTGTTCCAGCATTTGGTACTAGAACCTTATGGAATGGGGCCATACTGGACCTTGTGCTTACACATGGGGTGAGTGTTTTACAGTGAGTTATCATTTAGCATCCAGCGATCACCGAATGGTGTGGTTCAATATTAAGACGTATGTGGAGAGGGTTTATTAAAAAGTGAAGGTTCTAGACTTCAAAAAATTGACTTTGTCAAGATGGGGGCTATCTCATGGAGTTGTTAGCTGGATGGGAGCATTTGGGAGAAGCAGAAAATCAGTGGGCAACAAACCATTTTATTTATTTAGATTTGCTCACACCTTTTTCAGTAGTGGCCCAAGGTGAGTTACATTCAAGTATACTGGGTATTTTTCTGTCCCTGCAGGGCTCACAATCTAGATTTGTACCTGAGGCAATGACTTGCCCAGGATCACGAGGAGCAGCAATAGGATTTGAACTGGCCACTTCTGGATGTGAAGACTGGTGTTCTAACCACTAGGCCGCTCCTCTACTCCGCTTTGTCAGGAAAGTAAATAAAAGCAAGAGAAAAAGAAGGCCACTTTGGTTCTCAAAAGTAGTAGCTGAAAAGGTAAGGGAAAAGAGGTTAGCCTTCATAAACTACTATAGACTGCACAAAGAGGAAGACAATAAGGTCAGGAAAGCAAAGATGCAAATTAAATCAACTAGCCAATACGGTAACACAGGAGAACAAGATATTTTGTAGATATGTAGCGATAAGAGGAAGTACAAAAGTGGCATTGTGAAGCACAATGGTGAAGGAAAGAAATATATAGAAGTTGATGAGGATAAAGCAGAAGTGCTAAATAAATAATTCTGTTCTATGTTTAAAGATGAAGGGCTAGGAGTAGGACTGCAGAAGACAAACGCAAATAGGAATGGAAATGCGGCAGACAAACGATTTTCAGAAGACCGTGTTCATGAAGATCTAGCTAAACTAAAGGTGTACAAAACAATGGGGCTGGATGAAATACATCCGAGGGTATTGAAGGAACTTAGGGAAGTTCTGGAAGCTCTGCTGTTTGACCTTTTCAATGTTTCTTTAGAGTCAGGAGAGGTCCCGGAGGAGTGAAGAAGGGCAGATTTGGTCCCTCTCCTCAAAAGTAGAGGTAAAGAGGGAGGTTGAGAACTATGGGCTGGTTAGTCTGGTCTCTGTGGTGAGTAAATTCATGGGAAACTCTTCTAAAACAGAGGATGGTTAAGTTTCAGGAATCCAATGGATTGCAAGATCTGAAGCAGCATGGTTTAATAAAGGTAGGTTTTGCCAGACGAATCTGATCAATTTCTTTCAATGAGTGACCAGAGAGTTGGATTGAGGGAGAGCATTAGGTGTGGTTTACTTAGATTGTAGCAAAGCCTTTGACTCAGTCCACATAGGTAATTTAGGGGTCCTTTTACTAAGGTGTGCTGAAAAATGGGCTGTGCTAGTGTAGGCGTGTGTTTTGGGTGCGCGCAGACCCACTTTTCAGCACGCCCTATAAAAAAGGCCTTTTTAAAATTTTTGCCAAAAATGGACGTGCGGCAAAATAAAAATTGGTGCGCATCCATTTTGGGTCTGAGACCTTACCGCCACCCATTGACTTAGCGGTAAGGTCTCACGCGGTAACCGGGCGATAACCGTCTATGCGCATAGAATGATGATTACTGCCCAGTTTCCACCATGCGCAGGAAAATAAAAATTATTTTCCGGCGCGCATAGTGGGTGTGCGTAAAAAATGAAATTACCGCCCAGGCCACTCGTACACAGCTTAGTAAAAGGGCCCTAATGGTTGAGTGGAAGACGACTAAGGGTAGTGGTAAATTAAATTCACTCTGAGCAAAGGGTGTTATCAGTGGTGTGCCACAGGGATTGGTCCTTGATCAAACTTTTTAAAAACCTTTTTTAGAGCAATACTGCGGAAGGGCTGTCTGGAAAGATTTGCCTCTTTGCATATTTATTTATTTGTTGCATTTATCTCCCACATTTTCCCACCTATTTTCAGGCTCAATGTGGCTTACAATTTTTCTGTTATGACATGTCATTTCAGAATACATATGCAATTGATAATATATATAGAAGAAGAATGCTAAATTAACATTCGGGTAAAAAAGGGAAAATATACAAATGGTATCACATATTAACATGGGTTGCATATTAAAATTAAACAATACGGTATATGAAGAGAGTAATCCTATAGTTAAGTAGATGATGGTGAATTACAATTATGATACCAAAATCTGCAAAAGGGAAGACACGGAGGCTCATTTTCAAAGCACTTAGCCTCCCAAAGTTCCATAGAAACCTATGGAACTTAGCCTCCCAAAGTGCTTTGAAAATATGCCTCACAGTGTATTAAAGATATCATCTTATTTTCTTTTCCATGTTGTATTTTGTTTGATTTCTATTGATAAAAATATCTAAAAACTTTCTTTGGAGGGGGCATGTCTGGGGGCAGAGAGTGGGCATTCCTGCATCAGTTAGTTCAGCTTAACGCACAGATCCTTGCTAATCGATTAGAACAGGATTATTTTATTTATTTGTTACATTTGTATCCCACATTTTCCCACCGTTTTTGCACATTAGCACATGACCCCTTACCACCTAAAACTGAGTTGTCAGTACATGCATTCTAATTCTTTTATATGGCCGTGTGCTAATGGCAACATTAGCCCATGGGAAAGAAAGCCAGCAGATCAATGTCACAACAAAAAGATTTTATTGAAGATACCGTGTATGAACAAATCGCCCGACACAGGCCGTGTTTCGCCCACCTAGGGCTGCGTCAGGGGCTAATTTGAAACCTTCATAAAGGTGCAAATATGGTGCATAAAAGTCAAGAAAAAACCAGCTAAAACGGGAATCCTGTGGTCTCTAGCATACACAAATGGACACACCATTATTGAAGCTTCAAACTTTTTACCTGGTGTGGTAAAAGGGGGGTCTTGGCGCACATCGAAAACATGTGCCGATGCTACTGTAGGCCCCCTTTTACCGTAGCGTGATAAAAGGGGTCCTAAGTTTGATATTCAACACTATATCATCTATGGGGCACTGCATAAAGACTTTTATACAGTACTATTTGTACGGTTACCGTGGCCAACTCCACCCCTGGCATGTTCTCAAAATAGCCAGTTTTGCTTTAGGTGCTAACCAAATATTTTCAACAGCACTAATCGGTTGAGTGCTGCTCAGTGGCGTAGCGAGGGCGGCTGCCACCCGGGGCAGTCTGCCGCTGCGCACCCCCTCCCTCCCTGGGTGCAGCATAATACCTCTCCTCGGCGCATCAACCCCACCTTGGCGCATCACCCAAGCCCCACCCCCGAGTGCATTCTTGCCTGCCGTGTGCACGCCGCTGGGGGGGGGGGTGTCGGCTCCGCTGGTTCCCTGCTCCCTCTGCCCTGGAACAAGAAGTAACCTGTTCTGGGGCAGAGGGAGCAGGGAACCAGCGGAGCCGACACCCCTACCGCCCCGCTCTTGCTACGCCACTGGTGCTGCTGAAAATGACCAGTTAGACCCAAGCAAGCAATTTAACTGGCCGAGAGCTGTTTCTGGCTAATTAAATCACTTTGAATATCGATCGACCCAGCAGTTTTTCATGCCTGAAGGCACAAAGGCTTCCAAACCGATTCAGGGTTTTGAAAAACTTAGAATTCCAATATCTTGCAGTGTTTGTAGTTTTTGGTTCATTACCTTCCTAAGAAACATTACAGGAATCTACTTAAACAGTAGTAAAAGTACATTTGTTCATCTATAAGCTTGATGGATTTTTTTCCATATTTTTAATTCCATAATGAATATTTGTACAAATGTGTGTATATATGTTCGTTCTCTCTCTCTCTCACGTGGGTCCACGGGGGCCTGGGCCCCTGTAGATTTGGCCCTGGATGACCCTCTCGACCCCCTTCTGCCGTCACCTATCTTTGCTGGCGGGGGACCCCAACCCCACCAGATGAGGTCCTCTTCTTCCTTCGTTCTGTTTCTGAGTCTGACATCCTGCATGTTGTGCGTGTAGGACGTCAGACTCACAGAAACAGAACGAAGCCTTACAGATTGCAAGGCTTCGTTCTGTTTTGTTCTGTTTCTGAGTCTGATGTCCATCAGACTCAGAAACAGAATGAAGGAAGAAGAGGATCTCGGCTGGCGGGGGTTGATGTCCCCCACCAGCAAAGGTAGGCAATGGCGACAGCGGGGGAGGGTTGGCGGCGGGAGGGGGTCGAGAGGGTCGTCGGCAGGGGGGGGGGTCAAAGTTGGTGGTGGCGCCGGGGGTGGGGCTAAAATGTGCCCCCTCACCTCGGGCTCTGGACCCCCTTCCCGCCGAAGTCTGGCTACACCCCTGGTATCACATACCATGTAAATGAGTTTATCTTGTTGGGCAGACTGGATAGACTGTACAGGTCTTTATCTGCCGTCATTTACTATGTTACATACATATATACATCGAGGAAAATTCTATAAATTCTGCTTAAAATTTGGCACCAAAAAAAAATCGGTGCTGAGTGGTATTCTATAACTGGAGTTCGGGATAGAATAGTGTGTAGTGCCGGGATTTGCACTTAACTTTAGGCACGAGGAGTTACACCAACTGAAACCAGGTGTAAATCCCAGCACGGATCCCTGTGCGCATTTTGTAATTACCTACGTAAGGTGCATTTTCTTTGCATGTTATGATTATTGTATATTTTGAATTTTCCAATTTAAAAAACACTGCATACATTTTAAGGGAACGCCCCTGGCCCGGCCATGCCCCCTTCATAGATCCATGTGGAAACACATGCTATTCTATAAATAGGTGCATGTGTTTTCACGCGGATCTGGTGTTTTGGTCCTGTTTCAGTGCCTTGCATCTGTTAGAATGCTTTTTCGCCCTGAAAATTCAGTGCAGTAGTACCGTGTTTCCCCGAAAATAAGACACTGTCTTATATTATTTTTTGCCCCCCAAAATGCACTAGGTCTTATTTTCAGGGGCTGTCTTATTTTTTGGGGAAACATCAGGGTTGGATCGGGATTGGCCCGCCTGCCCTCCGTTGCTCCCGGAACTAACCTTAAACGCCTCCTTTCACCTTCGCAGCAAGCAGCAGGGCAGGCCACTCCTTCCTTCCGTGTCCCGCCCTCGCCTGATGTAACGTCCGCGAGGGCGAGGCACGGAAGGAAGGAGAGGTCTGCCCTGCTGCTTGCTGCGAAGGTGAAAGGAGGCGTTTAAGGTTAGTTCCGGGAGCGACGGAGGGTGGGTGGAGGGGTGGGGGCCAGGCGACCTCAGGTGGGAGGGGTGGCCGGGGGGCGGCCTTGTCCGGCTCTCAGCGGCCCTGCTTTCAAACAAAAATTTGCTAGGTCTTATTTTCGGGGGATGTCTTACTTTCGGGGAAACAGGGTAGCACAATTTTCACCACTGAATATGCAGTTTCCCCCATTGTGTATATCTGTGTGCATGTACAATATAATGATATTATTATTTTTATGAGTCTTGTTTTTACTTGCAGTGGCTTCAGCTTTCTCTGCATTACTTTATGTTTTACCTGTTGCTTGGGATTTATTCACGGAACATCTGAAGGTAAATCATTTGCTTTCTGAACAAATGTTTCTGAATTGGGAGTTATGGATATTGGTGTCATTATTCAAAAGCACGTATGCAGGTGTCGATGGGTACACACCACATAATTGTTCAAAAAATAACCCAGTGGCTAACACTTAACTTCTGGCAGTATGAATCAAGATTTGGCTAAAATTATGCCTTTTAAGTTGGGGTAGGATTTGGGGTGATCTAGCAGCGGGGCTAAAAGTTAAGTAGAGAGTTGCAGAGTTCAGTTAGTCGCTGTCTAATTTATCTGTGTAAGTTGGACTGCATAAGGGCAGTGGAATGGGGTGTGTGGTGGGTGGGTGGGTATGGGATGGCTTGGGGAGTTGGGCCTTTAGCACACAATAATTGTAAGGTTAATGGATGGACAGGGTCACTCAACCTTCTAAATATTTTTTGCCTTTGGGAATGGGTGCCCCTAGGTTATTGCATACATGTTTTTAATGTTTGGATTTAGGGGGATCTGCTTCTTCTGCCTAAAGTTATACAGATAGCAGCAATATTCAGTCACTGTTCAGGCAAGTGATCCATGCAGACTGGACAGCAAAAACAGCAGTCATAACTTCAAACAAATATTCATTTAGTTTTAAACAATTTTATTGATGACCTGTCACAAACAATACAATATTCATACGCTATGTTCAAGATACATCAGGAAACAAATGAACAACTTGTAATCATAACATAGGAGGTAGCCATCACTTTTCTCTTTAGCTACCTCCCTCCCTACTCCCAGCTATTTCTCTTTTATCCGTACCTCTATATCCCTCCCCGCAACCTACAAATATTCATTTAAAGGTATTCAGCTGCCGCACTTGCACAACATGGGTAAAAACCTGGATAATGTATTGAATAACTTCAGGAAATTATGCAGGTTTTTACCCACGTTGTGTAATAACTTATCTGTTTCACTTTATGCAGAAACTGCCCACTGAATATTGTCCTGATTATTTTTAAGGCTGGGGTTGCTATAGGATGCATCCCTTAGGGCAGCACTTATCAAACTTTCTGTGGTCGTGACTGCATTATCGCAGCCATAGAAAGCATGCAACCCTCGGAGGTGCAGGCCAAAGACATTTCTATTTACAGCCTACACAGGGTGTGACCCCATTTGGAGTTGTGATCCACTGTTTGGGCAGTCCTGCCTTAGGACTTCATTGGGAGATTAACTACCTTGTTATACAGAAGAGGATTAAAGTCATTTTTTGGACTCCAGGGTTCTGGTTCCATCCCGCTGGTTTTAGTTATGTAGTGGCATCCATCTTTGTTCTCGTGTTTTGTGTTTGAATGTTTATGTATGTTTTGTTGTGTTCTGCCTGGTTTTAAGTGCAGAATACATATATATGAATGCAAAAATAAATTACAGAATGGTGGACTCTGTTGAGGCAGAACTGAGTAGGTGCTGTCCAATTGGGATAAGTTTTCACCCTCAAGTTTAAGGACTGTCTGGTTGTATATAATAGATTAATGTTGTTTTTAAAAGGAGATAAAGAACCCCCAAACTTTCATGTCTCGGCACTATTGCGACTCTGTACAGCCATGAAATTAGAATCACAGGTCTTTAAAAAAACTTCTTTATGCATATTTTTGCAATAACACTGTGCTTATTTTAGAAGTTCTATTCTTGTTTTGAATATCTGAATACTGGCATTTATATATCTGTATTGTGTAGTCGTCCAAATCTCAATTTTTACAAAAAGGTAGTATGTCTGTATAGCAAGAAGGCATGCTCTGGGAGGGTTTTGGGAGGGACTAGGGAGGGCCCAAAATATGAACATCCAACTCTGATCACAGAAGGGGAGGAGGTGACGTCCAAGTTAAAAAAAAAAAAATGTATATTGCTATTTATACCTGGTACTTGTCATGTCCAGGTTACAGAAAGGTGGTGTTTTTGAGCAGCTGTCCACTGGAGGGATTAAGGTACAACATCAGTAGTTGCTGTCCCCCTCCCTCTCCCCTGAATGTGAAACCAACAAAGGGATACCAGGTCTATGATAGCTTCAGGTATTATGGACGTTCTTAACAGAGCAGTATGTGGATCTGAGGAGTAGCCTAATGGTTAGTGTAGTGGATGGGGAGTTTCTGATTTTTTTCCTTAAATTATGAGCCTTTCAGGGACTGAAACATACTCACTGTATCTGAATGTATAAGACACCTGAAAGCCTGAAGGCAATTGAAGTGGTGTACATTCAGGTACAGTCTGTATTTTTCTGTTCTTGGAGGGCTCACAATTAAAAAGAAAATCACATAACAGTTGCAGTGGGATTTGAACCTGAGTTCCTTGAATCTCAGTCCACTGCTCTAACCATTAGGCTACCCCTCTGCTCTACACAGAGATCTGTGTGGCTATTTTCTAAGACAGATGTTCCTATGCTGCCACATAGACATCTATGTCCCTTTTAAAGTTATACAGATACTATATGGCCATTTAAGTAGCTGCATGATCCAATTCTATTCATATAAATATTCACAGATTAGGGGTGGGGCGAGAAGGCCTTAAAATTATTGAGGTAGGAGTGAAACTCAATGGCTACATTTTGTTTAGACTTGTTCTATTCACTTCCTTTAAGTAATAATTCGTTGAAGATGCAATATAGAAAAATATTACTCAAAGATGAGGAATTCTGTGCAATCTTTATATGCAATATTCCCCCATCTTATGTTCTGACCTTGCCCCCCCATTCATAGTTTGTACATTTCAGTTTGTAAAAGGGATGTTCATGCTGGATGTTTCTAGCACATGGACGTCCATCTCGCATGTCTTTTAGAGCAAGCAGTATCCTGTTCTAAATACGTGTGAAATGAACGTCCATTTGTGATGCGCTTACTTGGACGTCCATATTCTGAGTTGGACGTCCTTTCTAAAATGCCCCTCCACATAAATTGTGCAGTGATAAATTAGCAAATACCTTTTCCAAAATATGCTTACCATTAGTTAAGAAGTAGTGCATATCATAAGTTAACAAAAAATATTTATCACCCTGGGGAAAGCCACTGCTTATTACCAGGAGTGAGCAACAGAGAATGAATGGATCCACTCTATGGAATTCTGCCAGGGAGCTGTGCACTCTGGCAGACAGGTTGCTGGGATTGATGGATCCGTTGATCTGATTCATGCTCCCGGGGGGAATCCTGTGCAACTGTGCAATGCAGAATCTATGGAGAATTCCTCTCCTGTGCAGATGGTGGCATGGGAACAGGAAGTAACAGCATCAGCCCTGCACAGCTGCAAGGAAGAAGCAGCAGAATTAGTATCTGGCCAGGTGCACCCCCAAATTCCAAAGGTAGGAAGGAGTGGCAGAGTCAGCTGCATGGACTGGAACGAGAAGACTGTAGTAACAGCCCCAATCTGTGCTGCAGAAGAAGGGGGAGAGAGTGAGGAAAAGTCAGGGAACACATGTGGTACAGAGCCTTGTCCCTCCCATTAACATAGTAGATGACGGCAGAAAAAGACCTGCACGGTCCATCCAGTCTGCCCAACAAGATAAACTCATATGTGCTATTTTCTGTGTATACCCTACCTTGATTTGTACCTGTCCTCTTCAGGGCACAGACCGTATAAGTCTGCCCAGCACTATCCCTGCCTCCCACCACCGGCTCTGGCACAGACCGTATAAGTCTGCCCAGCACTATCCCCGCCTCCCAACCACCAGCTCTGCCTCCCACCACCGGCTCTGGCACAGACCGTATAAGTCTGCCCAGCACTGTCCCCGCCTCCCAACCACCAGCCCCGCCTCCCCCCACCGGCTCTGCCACCCAATCTCGGCTATTTACCATAGACTTGCTTTTTGAAGTAGGCTGTGAAAACTGTAAGACTATTTATAGCTATTCTGCATGCTGTTTTAGATTATTTAAGGCCCTGTTTACTAAGCAGTGTTATAGGGGAAAGGGAAATGGGACTTGATATACTGTCTTTCTGTGATATTTTTGCAACTGCATTCAAAGCAGTTTACATATATACAGGTACTTATTTTGTACCTGGGGCAAGGGAGGGTTAAGTGACTTGCCCAGAGTCACAAGGAGCTGCAGTGGGAATTGAACTCAGTTCCCCAAGGATCAAAGTCCACTGCACTAACCACTAGACTACTCCTCCACTAGTAACATTCCATGTAGAAGCCTGCCCTTGCAGATCAGCAGTGCGGCTGCGCAGGCTTTACGTGCAGGACGTCAGACTCACAGAAACAGAAGCCTGCGCAGCCTTGTTGCTGATCTGCAAGGGTAGGGTCCTATATGGAATGTTACTAGAGGAATAGCAACATTCCATGTAGAATCTTAGATAGTAGCAACATTCCATTTAGAATCTCAAATAGGGAAAGGGAAATGGGACTTGATATACCGCCTTTCTGAGGTTTTTGCAACTACATTCAAAACGGTTTACATATATTCAGGTACTTATTTTGTACCTGGGGCAAGGGAGGGTTAAGTGACTTGCCCAGAGTCACAAGGAGCTGCAGTGGGAATCGAACCCAGTTCCCCAGGATCAAAGTCCACTGCACTAACCACTAGGCTACTCCTCCACTTGTTAATGTTTTTAACGCATGTTAACCATGTACGTGCCTATAATATCCTTGTAGGCACCTACATGGTTAGTGTGCGCGGTAAGTGTAAGAGCGCTAAAAACACTAACGCACCTTAGTAAACAGGACCATTAATTTGTAATTTTTCATTTTGTATTTATCTTTTCATAACTTTATATTCTTTATTTTAGGGTTGCATTTCGATTAAAAATTTGTAATTGCGATTAATCATGTGATTAAAGGTGGGGTGGGGGGTGGTTTCCCTGCCACAGTGGGGGAAAAAATTACATATATAGCATACCTTTAATCGTGCAATTAATTGCAATTACAATTCTTATTGTGATGCAGACTTTATTTAAGACTGTGATGACTGAAATTTGAACAGACACACTTTAGTGTCAAGGAGCTGATGAAGTCCAGCAGTGGCCCTGCCCTCTAATGGCTTTAAGATGGAGCAAGCTGATTCAGTGTCCTGTGGGCTGCTTAATACTGACCTGTAGTTGTTCTCCTGTTCAACCCTGGGAACAGTCTTAACTACAAAACAGACTGGGAGCTGGTTGGGAGAAGTGAGAGGTAGAGAGGGAAAACTTGAGCCAGAGAAGGAGCCAGGCCCGTGAAAGCAAGACAGGGGTCTTGCTGAGTGCTGGAGCAAAAGAAAACTGGGTCTCAAGGTTTAAGCTTTGGGGGGGGGGGGGGCGGAGGGTTCAGATAGAGAGATGGAGGTCTTGCTGTGGGAGGATTGAGAAAGAAAGAAAGCTGGTATAGGGGTTTTGAGTGTGGAGGAGGCTGAGCAAGAGCAAAAACCCTGTTGTGTACTGAGGGAGATCAAGCCGAGAGAAGGATAGAGGGAGTGGTAGAGTCAGTGGAACAAGGTCAGGACATAAGATGGGGGAATATTGCACATAAAAAATTGTACAGAATTCTGCATCTTTCAGTAATGTTTTTCTATATTGCATCTTCAACGAATTATTAGTTAAATGAAGTGATTAGAACAAGTCTAAACAAAATAGATAAATTATCAAGATAGCCATTGAGTTTCGCTCCTACCTCAATAATTTTTAAGGCCTTCTTGCCCCACCCCTAACCTGCGAATCGGTTCATGCAGCTATTTAAATGGCCATATAGTATCTGTATAACTTTAAAAAAAACACATGGATAGGCAAATTTTGAATTCAGCAGCTACCAGTGAACTCATTTGTTGTGAATATTGGCCTGTAGTTGTCTAAGTAGGCCACACAAAGAGCAAGTGTATCTTGAAATATCTAACTTGGATGGCTCAAGTTAAAAGTGGATATCCTTCACCACTGCTTACATGTATAATTTAAAAATCTCTAAGCTAGATATATCAAATTAAAAATTCTCTGTGCAGCTGAATATTGATCTCTTTCTGTACTAGTTTTGATTTTGATTTTTCTTTGTTACTTTTGCTTCCAGGTGTGGACGTTCTTCAAAGACTGGGCCTTATGAGAAACCAAACGTCGAGTGGGTGGTCCTCACTGTGCTCTGTGCCTCAGGGGGTCATTCCTTTCAAATCAGGAGTTCTTTTCACACAGAAAACACTCATCAAGGCACCGATCAGAACAGTTCTTCCTGCTTCTTTTGACACAAACGTGTTCCTGGTGCTGAGTTTGTGTTCCCACCGCGTTAACAATGCTTTTTTATTTACTGTCAAAAGTAAAAGGCATAAACTGCAGCTAGGGGTCCAGTTCGTCCCAAATAAAGTAATAGTATATATAGGTCATAAACAGTCTGTATATTTTGATTACAATATTCATAACGGGCAGTGGCATAATCTCGCTATTGACATCAGAGACCAGCAGGTCACATTATTTACTTCTTGTGGTAAAGAAAGTGCACATGCAGATTTGCTCTTGAAAAAAGATGAGTCTTTTGATCCAGAAGGATCTTTCCTGTTAGGAAAAGTGAACAAACACTCGGTACAGTTTGAAGGTGCCATTTGCCAGTTTGACATCTATCCATCCGCCAAGCGGGCTCATAATTACTGCAGATACCTGAAGAAACGGTGTAGACAGATGAACACTTATTGGCTGAATTTCCTTCCGCCAGTTTCATTCTTCCCCAGAGATGTAAATACTACGCACTGTACTACTCCAAAAACTGAGTATCCACTGAAGAATTTGATTAGCTTGACCACAGGGATCCCTCTAGGGATCCTTGCTACTATGGTACCATTCAGAAATAGAGAAGCATTGGCAGTACAGACTCAACTGTCATCTCTGAGACTAACCACCAGATCAACTGCTCTTAAGACAATCCCATCTTCCATTTTTGCTAGAAATATATCCCAGCCACCAGTCAGCAGCCAGATGATGACAACTACACTTGCCCTTAGAGTACATCAGCCTACGTCTACTAAAAGAGAAGAAAAAAATAATTCTGTCAGAGTTCTGCCCGATTTCCGCAATGCAACCAGCCACAGGAAAAAGTCGGAGCAAGAGGTCAGAAAGAAATTAGACCAAAGGAAACTCATCAAGCCCCACGGGACATACAGTCCTGTAAAGCTGGTCAGAAATAATTCAGGGAACCTAACTAAGGATTTCTACTCAACGGCCCATAAACCAAACTTGGAAACTATGATGGATGGAATTGTTCAAAAAAAGCAGCAATCACAGTGGAATAAAAAATTATATCCAACTGTATTTTCATTTCTTTACACCAAACCAGCATTGGAATCCATTTATTCCACCACCAGAGCCAGTCAACACTTGAGCAATATTGCAACTGATTCTTATATGCTGTTTGGATTCACTGAGCCTACCCAGTTTCCTCTTTTAATGGGACCTCCAGGACAGAAAGGAGACCAAGGTCCTTCAGTAAGTGATAGCTCAGTGTTTGTAGTGATACTTTAAGCAAGATGACAGGCACAGCTGTAATAACATTAGAAAATAAACTGATTGAAATAATATTTATAGCTGCTACAGAACAGTAGAATATTACATGCGGATAAGCATTTGAGGTAGGCAGTTAACGGTGATCCTTTTTAAAGGCTCAAACAAAACTCAAGAGTTGAAAGAAATAGTGCTGGTCAATATTGCATTTGTATGCAATGAATTGGATTGTTACATTATATTTATATTTTCATGTTTTATTTAAGGGCATTTTAACTAAAATACTAGCCGTTGAGCCTGTGAAAACGGGCTACTTTTGGAATGGGGGGGGTTTCCGAGCTCCCCCCCACCCGGAGTCGCTGCCGCCGCCCCTCCACCCGGCCCGAGCAGCACTGTAAACTTACATCAGCACGCAGCAGCAGGCACATCAGCAAAGCTGCCATCGGGGCAGGCTTCCTTCTCTGCCTGTGTCCCGCCCTCGTGTGATGTAACGTCGGCGAGGGCGGGACAAAGGCAGAGAAGGAAGCCCGCCCCAACGGCAGCTTTGCTGATGTGCCTGCTGCTGCGTGCTGATGTAAGTTCACAGTGCTCGGGCCAGATGGAGGGGCAGCGGCGACTCTGGGGGAGGGGGAGCGGTTCCGACGTCTGCAGCATGCCAGTAGAGACTTCCCTCTCTGTCCCGCCCCCATCATCACATATTGAAGCGGGGCAGAGAGGGAAGTCTCTACTGCGCATTTGCGAGTGAGTACGGTCACTAGCCGTTTATATGTTTGATGGTTGGATTTGCAGTTATTTATTTATTTATTTTTGTTACATTTGTACCCTGCGCTCTCCCACTCATGGCAGGCTCAATGCGGCTTACATGGGGCAATGGAGGGTTATCGCATGTTTAATGCAAAAATGAATATGTGGTAACTGCAAAGCCATTGCAGTAAATGCAGGGGGTGTTCAGCATCTGTCCTGCATTTATCACACCAGGCAGATGCTTACTGCACCGCATGGCACTATGTTAAATGCAGTTGCATTCCTCTCCCCAGTCCTCCAGTCACACGTGCAACCCCCAACAACACCCATTCTCTACCCCACACCCCCGATCCATATTTAAAGAGCCCCCTTGCACCACGATCCATATTTTAACCCCCTCCAAACCCCAATCCATATTCAGAGCCCCCCTTGCACATCTCAGTCCAACCCGGCAGACTTACCCTACCCTCTCCTGTAAAACCTCACTCCTGACACTTAAACCCCGCCCCAGTGCTCTACCCTCCCTCCACCCTGACCCTTCCTGGGACCTACTCAGGGGAGGTCTTCTGATCTATAAATTTAATCCGCCTGCACCCATTCTGCTCAGGTTGATATCTCCTCCAATACTAACCTGCCCTCTAGTGGTAACAGCAGCCTTAACCAGCACCACCAGCTACAGTAACTGTATTGATTGTATTTATTCCAGTCAGAGTGTATTAGTTGATTATAATTGCCTATTTTATTAGAGAGAAAAACAAAACTGTACCATATTGGGTCAGTACCTCTGTTTAAGTCTCTGGTAAGACCTTATTTAGAATACTGCGTAGAGATCTAGAGGTCACATATTAAAAATGGAGGAGTGGCCTAGTGGTTAGAGTGGTGGACTTTGGTCCTGGGAACTGGGTTCGATTCCCACTGCAGGCACAGGCAGCTCCTTGTGACTCTGGGCAAGTCACTTAACCCTCCATTGCCCCAGGTGCAAATGAGTACCTGTATATAATATGTATCCCAAAAAGGCTTTTATATATCCAGTTACAAATTATTTAAAGACTTAATCACATTTTTTGCAGAACAATCAGTGTCATGTATTCAAACACTCTTATCTTCAAGTCAGGTCTTATATCTTTCAATTCATCTCATAAAGGTTTCCCAAGAAATATGTAAGCCGCATTGAACCTGCTATGAGTGGGAAAGCGCGGGGTACAAATGTAAGAAAAAAATGACATAAACAGGATGCAGCTGGTTCAGAGTGTGGCTACTAAAATGGTCAGTGATCTTTTTCATAAAGTGTGGGGGAGACAGAATTAAAGATCTCAATATGTGTAATTTGGAAGAAAGTTGAGAGGAGAGAGACTTGATAGAGCCATTTAAAACCTCCATGATATAAATGTGCAGGAGGCAAGCCTCTTTGAATTGAAAGGTAGGCTCTGGAATGCGAGACGGAAGGGTGAAGATGATTGTAGAGTTATTTAATATTCTTTCATTTTTACCTCCCCCTCTTTCCTATTTGAATATTGTAGTTCTGCCCCTCTTCCCCTGTGTCCTGTTTTGTCTATGTATATATGTTAAATTGTTTCAATGTAACTCTTAGTATCCAAGCCACCTAGACCTTTGCTCTGATAGGTGGGATAGGCAAAAAAAAAAAAAGGTATAGACTCAGGGTAATCTAACAAATTATTTCTTTATGGAAAGGGTGGTGGATGTGTGGAACGGCCTCTCAATAGAGGCGGTGGAAACAAAGACAGTATCTGAATTCAAGAAAGCATGGTACAAGGGAGAGGAAAGGACTGTAGAGATTAGTAGTTGATAAGGAATGGGCAGTCTGGGTAGGCCAGATGGTCTTTATCAGTTGTCATTTTCCATGTTTCTTCTGCTCTACTGATCATCTGGCCTCTGAGGGCCTGCTGCTGCCCCACTGATATACAGGCCATAAGCCATCATTCCTTCATTGATCTTCAGGCCATGTAAACTTCCACTGCCCCACTGATATACTGTGCTCCACAAATCTACCATTGTTTGTTAATCTTTAGGCCCCCACAGGCATGAGACTGCAGGTGACTACCTGATCTCCTGAGCTGTTTCAGCAGTTGCTGATTTTCTGGGTATTGAGCCATTTGAAAAATTCTTCTTGCAGACCCCTTGTGATGGTCTCGTGGACCACAGGTTGAATGGAAACCACTTCTATAGCAAAAAGAGGAGAGAAGGACAATTCTAGTCCTTGAGTGTCACCAGTCAGTTGTGTTTCAAGGATGTCTACAACATATTTGAATAAAATGCATTTGCATCTCATGCTTGTTTTATGGGTATTTGAAAACTCGATTGGCTTGAGGCACTTGAAGACTACCACTAGAATAGGAAGAAAAGATACAAACATTGAAATATTTTGAACTTTATGGTACTTTACTGATGTTGTTGTTGTTGTTTTCCATACAATGAAAAACTAAGTGGACAAAGGGTCATCATAGGCAAAGGGAGGAAGGCTCAAAAGGAATGTGAAAAAATACTTTTGGATGAAATACAGAATGTGAAAATCTGTGTCGCTTGTGTAAGATATAAAAAAAACAAACCCCAAACTAACAGTTATGTGAGACAGTAGCAGCTTGTGATAAAGGAGTAGATCACAGACTGGTGGAGGAAGCCTTAGTCATTGTCCAGCAGTGATATCTCATGCCTGACTTGGGATTCTCATTTGTCAGGCTCCGAAAAGAGGTGTAATTTGTGGCCCTGGGGATGAGAACTTGCTTCTACAGCTGAACTAAGTTGCGAGGGAGATGACCCCCCTCCCCCCCACACACACACACACACACTAAGGTAGTTGCAAATAAAAGCTCCTAGCACCATATCCCAGGCCTAGTTCCGACTGATCTAGAAGGCCAAAAGAGTAACAGGGAATCTGCTGGGCTAAAAACCAGTAGAGCAATCCCAAATGCGGAAAAGAAACTAGTAACAGCTGTGTTCAAACAGAAACAGCAGCAGTTTGTGATTGTGTTAAGTAGCAGAGCAATCCAAAATACTGTAGGAATGCCAGAAACAGCTGTGTGGAAATGCTGCCAGGAAGAGAATAATGTAAGGAAAGTAACAATATCAGAACATGAGACACTCCAATGTTAGACATAAGTATGTTGCACAGCTACGTTTTACATTGAGCCTATATCACAGGAAGAGCATGTAACTGGCCCCAGGATGGACTATGGGCTGTAGCTCCAGAGACATACAGATGTCAAATGGGAGACCTCTCCTTTCTTCCAGTTGAGTGTCCTGAAGGGTAGGGGAAAGATTGCTCTTCAAGGCCATAGTTTGCTGAATGTACACTCAATACTCCTAGTGTCTTTCACCCTTTCCCTCTGGTACACAGTCACTTGCCAAAAGATTGTATATAAACAAAGAACATCTACTGGATGAATTAAAAATAAAACAAAACCAAACATAAAGTTCATATATTATTTGCCCAGATAAAAGACCACACAGAACAGCCAAAATAAAAAATACTGGCTAGTTGTCTTATTTTTTCTCTGGACTCTTTTCCGCCTCCTCCTCTCAAAATCACTGATTACTCCTTCAAGGACTCCTCTCGTCTTGAACTCTCTGGATCGTTGGATAAGAACCTTTCCCTCACCTATCAACCACTCTTTGAGCAACTCCTTTTCTTGACCCTGGAGAATACTTCCAGGCACTTCTAATGGATTCCCTGATTCTCATGGAGGCTTTGGCTGGAAATCTCCTAACTTCAAGCTTTGGTAAAACACACAGCTTTTCTGTAGACTCCTGCAGTACAAACACTTTCTGTCTGGTACTCACCCCAGTTAACAGACAACATTCCACTTTCTTTCCCGAGCCAGAAAGGAGGCAAGACCCAAATGCTCCCTTTTTCTGTTATCCTGAGCCTCATTCTAATAATTAAGGGTCTACCCTTCGCACAGTCTGAGGCCCTTTCCCCTGAGCATCCAGCCTGCTTCTGGGAAGCAGAAAAGAAGCAAAAGATCTCTTCCCTCCAAAAACACCTCTAGTACTTCTGCTTAATAGACTTAGGGGGAACGTTATCCATATGGGCTGTCGTTAAGACTTGTTATTTTACTGTTAACCCCTATTATGAGTATCTAGTTCTCATTGCATAAAATGAGACCTGTAGTAAAATAGCATGAGTTAGTAGTAGAATAACATCTCTTAATGGTAGCTCACATTGATAACTACACCCCTTAATATGCTGCTACTCCAAAAATATACATCAGAGGTTTTCTGTTTTGCATATGATTCCAGTCTCCCATGTTCTCATCAGAAAACCTTCACTCTTGTATTATTCCGAGTGGGCAACTATGTGCAGATCTGGTTATATTGATTTCTTTGCTTTTAATCATTGTATCAGTCTTGTGGTACAGTATAACCTTTGTGATCTTGGGCAAATTACTTCATCAACCATTCTTCATATACAAATTTAAAACAAATCGGAAAAATATTTCTTCACCCAATGCATAATTAAACTCTGGAATTTGTTGCCGGAGAACGTGGTGAAGGTGGTTAGCTTAGCAGAGTTTAAAAAGGGGTTAGACAGTTTCCTAAAGGACATGTCCATAAACCACTACTAAATGGACTTGGGAAAAATCCACAACTCCAGGAATAACGTGTATAAAATGTTTGTACGTTTGGGAAGCTTGCCAGGTGCCCTAGGCCTGGATTGGCCGCTGTCGTGGACAGGATGCTGGGCTCAGTGGACCCTTGGTCTTTTCCCAGTGTGGCATTACTTATGTACTTATGTAAGTTGTGAGCCCACTTGGGCAGGAAAATAACTCATGTACCTGAATGTAACTCATTTGGGCTTGAATTTGGAAAAGGCAGATAATAAATCTAAACCCCAAATCCTAATCTAAAATCTATGAGGTTAATTTTCAAAATCTTTTACCATAGGTGGTTGATGACTTAGCTGTTTGAGGAGGCTAGTGTGAAGTGGGCCAGGGGCAGGGTGGGATGGGGCATGGCAAAACTAGTTAAAATCCTTGGGCTTGGCGGGGAGCAACACTTATGTGAACAGTAAATGGACAGTGGGAGCACTCAAATCCATGTATACACCCTCCTTGCATTTATGCACTATCCCCGGATTCTGTATAGCGTGTCTAGAAATCCGCACCAAAATCCAGGTTATTCTATTACAACGTGCATAACTTAATTGGCTTAACAAGCTAATCAGCATTGATAACAGCAGTTAATAAGCAATAATGAGCACTAATTGGCAATAAATAGAATTTGTGCACACAACTCACTAAGCATATTCTGCAATGAACTACGCCAAAATTCTAATGTGCACAGTTCAAAAGGGGCGTGGCTATGGGCGGGGAAATGGGCATTCCATGGGCGTTGCCAAATTTACACGCGTAGTTAAAGAATATTGCCCAGTGGGCTTAAATCTAGCTCAGGGGTTTATGCCACAGTTTTGTTGGTGTAAATGGAGGCGTGTAGTTTTAGTCACTGGGATATCAACTAAGCGTATTCTATATACTATGCCTAAATCTAGGCGCCGCTTATAGAATACGTTTAGATGGCAATGTTTATCACGCAGATTTTTTAAGGCGCCTTATATAGAATCTGGCCCTATTTTGGCCAATGCTATAGAGTGTGCCAGAATTTAGGCACCAAAATGCAGGGAACTGAGAGTGAATTCTGTAAGGACATCTGGGCACCCAAATTCCAGTACAGAATAATAGCGTAAGGCAACATTTACATGCTAACATTTAGATGTGCTCACTTACACTGCAGGTGTACATGTGTGTGCCTCATTGTATCATTTTATCATGTAAATGGAAGTAGGCTACACCCTATGCATATAGATGTTTGACAAACTCATGCCCCTCCCCCTGTGCATGCATTTATGTGTTATTCCCTGGATTCTATATATGGTACCTGAAAATCTGCGCAGAAACTGTATTCTGTAACAATGCACATAACTTAATTGGTTAACTAGCTAATCATCACTGTTAATTGGATGCTTACAAGTAATTAGCACTAATTGGCATTGAGATTTAAGCGCACGACTCACTAAGTGTATTCTATAATGTGGTATGTGTAAATTCTAAGTCGCATAGTTGAAAAGGAGCCTTGGCCATTGGTGGGGCATGGGTGTTTCTAAAACCTATGTGCATTATTATAGAATCCACCTGCTCTGCGCCTAATTTAGGCATCGGGAGTTACGCCATATTTATTATTTTTTATTATTTGTTACATTTGTATCCCACATTTTCCCACCTATTTACAGGCTCAATGTGGCTTACATATTACCGTAGCGGTGTTCGTCGGTTCTGGTCTGAACAAATACATAGTGTGCAGAAGTACAAGGTGTGATTGTGGTAGAATATGGTTCATATATGTTAGCTATATTGGGAAACATTCGGTAGGAGGAGGAAGATTGGGGTGAGTCCAGAAAGTTCTTGGTGTTGTTGTGTAGCAGGTTCTCTGGTTCTTATGTTGGGTTGGTGGGGTATGCTTTTTGGAACAAGTTCATTTTTAGTTTTTTCCAGAACTTTAGTAACATAGTAACATAGTAGATGACGGCAGAAAAAGACCTGCACGGTCCATCCAGTCTGCCCAAGAAGATAAATTCATATGTGCTACTTTTTTTATTTGTACTGTCCTCTTCAGTGCACAGACCGTATAAGTCTGGCCAGCCCTATCCCCGCCTCCCAACCACCAACCCCGCCTCCCAACCACCAGCTCTGGCACAGACCGTATAAGTCTGTCCAGCACTATCCCCGCCGCCCAACCACCAGCCCCGGCACAGACCATATAAGTCTGCCCAGCACTAGTCCTGCCTCCCAACCACCAGCCCCAGCACAGACCATATATGTCTGCCCACACTAGCCCCGCCTCCCAACCACCAGCTCTGCCACCCATTCTAGGCTAAGCTCCTGAGGATCCCTTTCTTCTGCACAGGATTCCTTTATGTTTATCCCACGCATGTTTGAATTCCGTTACCGTTTTCATCTCCACCACCTCCCGCGGGAGGGCATTCCAAGCATCCACCACCCTCTCCGTGAAAAAATACTTCCTGACATTCTTCTTGAGTCTGCCCCCCTTCAATCTCATTTCATGCCCTCTCGTTCTACCGCCTTCCCATCTCCGGAAAAGGTTCGTTTGCGGATTAATACCTTTCAAATATTTGAACATCTGTATCATATCACCCCTGTTCCTCCTTTCCTCCAGGGTATACATGTTCAGGTCCGCAAGTCTCTCCTCATACGTCTTGTAAAGCAAATCCCATACCATCCTCGTAGCTTTTCTTTGCACCACTTCAATTCTTTTTACATCCTTAGCAAGATACGGCCTCCAAAACTGAACACAATACTCCAGGTATGCTGCTTTTACTGTTTTTGGAAGTGCGTTCCATAGTTGTGCGCTTAAATAGGAGAAGCTGGATGCATATATTGTTTTGTATTTGAGACCTTTGTTGTTTGGGTAGTGGAGATTAAGATAGGTTCGAGCTGATCTTGTGTTTCTGGTTGGCAGGTCTATGAGGTCTTTCATGTATTCTGGGGCTTCGCCATAGATAATTTTATGGACCATAGAGCAGGTTTTGAAGGCAATACATTCTTTGATTGGGAGCTAGTGGAGTTTTTCTCGGAGGGGTTTGGCACTTTCAAAGCGCGATTTTCCAAATATAAGCCTGGCTGCTGTGTTTAGGCATACTTTAGAGAATACACCTAGGCATAATTTTTTTCCGCATGGACTTTTCAGGCACCAGCCCTTTGCAATTTCTGCGCTTATAAAAATAGTACTGAGTGTACACCTAGCGCTTATGTATCATTCATGCATGCTAGTATTGTATAACTTTGTGTGCAAATGGTGCTTACATTTAGGCTCTAAGGTTATAGATTTGGGGGGTAACAAGAGCTCCTTTAATGCCTACAAATCATAAGTACTGTGTACTATCCTAAACTCTTTAACATCAGGAGGCAGTTTTATTGTGGAATTAGAATCAGTAGATTAAGCATAAACCCCCAGATTCTATAAAGGTTGCCCAAATTTGAATGCCCAAAATTGGGCATGGATCCCAGATCGGTGCCCAAAATAATTAGTTAATGGGATCCAGTGATATAATTATTGGGCACTGATCTAGCTACATGCTATTCTGTAATAATTGGATCGTGTGCAACTAAAAAGGGGGCGTGGCCTTGGGAGGGGCATGGGTAGGTCAGGGGCATTCACAGGAAATGTGCACAGTGTTACAGAATAACGGGGATCTGTGCCATTATTTATACCAGGTTTCAGCTGGCATTAAGTCCTTGCGCCCAAAGTTGAGCACCAAGTTCACCACTCAACGCTATTCCATTCAAATCGCTCATCCTGAAGCATCCATTAAAGATGGTGTTGAGTGCCCAATTTTATCGACACCAACTTTTCAGTGCTAATTATAGAATATGGTCTAAAATGATCAGTCAAGAGCACTATTTTCGGTTGATCAAGACTGTGTAACGCTTCTTTTAGACATACCACATCCAATATATGTGCTGAGGCATTGGTATGCTCTGTGATTACATGTGACCAAGCCATTGCGCACGTCACTGGTAAGAAATTATCATTGGCTGCATCCAGTAGCACTTAGGTGTCTACCCTGAATTTACCTTTCATAAGCACATAAGTACCGCCATACTGGGAAAAGACCAAGGGTCCATCAAGCCCAGCATCCTGTTTCTGACAGCGGCCAATCCAGGCTTCAAGAACCTGGCAACCCCCCCCCCCCCAAAAAAAAAAAAAATTCATAATGTTCAATGGACTTTTCCTTCAGGAATCTGTCCAAACCCCCCTTAAACTCCGTAAGGCCAGTCACTGCCACCACATTATCCGGCAATGAGTTCCAGAGTCCAACTACACGCTGAGTAAAGAAAATCTTTCTCCTATTTGTTTTAAATCTACCATATTCTAGCTTCATCTTGTGTCCCCTTGTTCTATTATTGTTTGAAAGTGTAAACAAACGCTTCACATCTGACCGCTCTACTCCGCTCATTATTTTGTAGACTTCTATCATATCACTCCTCAGCTGCCTTTTCTTCAAGCTGAAGAGCCCTAACCTTCTCAGCCTTTCCTCATAGGGAAGTCGTTCCATACCTTTTATCATTTTCGTCGCCCTTCTCTGCACCTTCTCCAATTCCTTTATATCATTTTCTGCCTATTGAAATGCCTAATTTCTAGGAGTGAATCAGTACTTTTGCGATTAGGCAAAGCTAAAATCGGGTTCTTCCACCTTCTTCATGTTTATCTTGCACCTAAAAATATACCTACCCTATCTGCTTGTTTGAAACTTTTAATTTTAGGCAGGCCATTAGAACAATCTGATCTTGTCCCAGCTTTATCCTATTGCATGCTTGGAGATACAGTTATGATTTCCCTAAGAAAAGCAGTATACAGCTTGATGCATGCAGTGAGATTAAGTCAGAACTGGCTTAGCTCTACCCCTCTCCCCCCACCCCCGGACATGGTGCTACTATATATGGTCACTGTACTTTTAGCTAAACATTAGTCCTTCTGTTTTACTTCTCTAAGAGCCTTTGTCAAAGTGGAGTGGAAAATTTGAAATAAGGTAACATCTCGTGTCCACATAGACATTTGGAAATATATGGCACAATTTTCCACTAAAAATAGATGACTCTTAAGTCAGCAAAAGTATAAACAGTGGGGGAAACACCTAAGCTATGCATTAGTTATTCTTTTGACTTGTACAATGTGAGCTCTGTTGGAGAAAAGTGGTTATTGGCAACATGCCATCTTGGAGCAATAAATCATAAAAATATAGTAAGCAATTATTTTAACATCTATGTAGTCTGACATGACACTACCAGTGGGTCGATTTTGTGTTGGAGTTTTTTTCCATGTATCAAATACAGGTAAAGTACAAGACATGATAGATATCTTTCATCTGTTAATACTCTAGGAGTTACCATAGGCAACGACTTGACCTTCCAGAAACATATTTCATGTGTTGTACAAAAAGGCTTAAGAACATAAGTGTTGCCGTACTGGGACAGACCAAAAGTCCATCAAGCCCAGTATCCTGTTTCCAACAGTGGCCAATCCAGGTCACAAGTACCTGGCAAGATCCCAAAACAGTAAAACAGATTTTATGCTGCTTATCCTAGGAATAAGCTGTGGATTTGCCCAATAATGGATTATGGACTTTTATTTTAGGAATGTATCCAAACCTTTTTAAAACCCTGCTAAGATAACTGCTTTTACCACATTTTCTGGTAATGAATTCCAGAGTTTAATTACTCATTGAGTGAAGAAATATTTTCTCCGATTCATCTTAAGTTTACTATTTTGTAGCTTCATTGCGTGCCGCCTGGTTCTTGTATTTTTGGAAAGAGTAAATAAGAAATTCACGTCTACCCATTACACTCCACTCAGTATTGTATAGATGTCTATCATATCTCCCCTCAGCCATATCTTCTCCAAGCTGAAGAGCCCTAGCCACCTTAGCCAAGTCGTCCCATCTCCTTTATCATTTTCATCACCCTTCTCTGTACCCTTTCTAATTCCGCTATCTCTTTTTTGAGATGAGGTGACCAGAATTGCACACAGTATTCAAGGTGCGGGGTCGCACCATGGAGCAATACAAAGGCATTTTAACATTCTCGTTTTCCATTTCTTTCCTAACATTCTAGTTGCTTTCTTAGGTTTCAACGTATCATCAACGATGACACCCAGATCCTTTTCCTGGTGACTCCTAATGTGGAACCTTACATCACGTAGCTACAGTTCGGATTCCTCTTTCCCACATGCATCGCTTTGCACTTGCTCACATTATCATTTATCGTTTATTCATTTACTAGACCGTCACTTGTTACAGAAGTAAATCAGAACGATTTACAATGTAATATAACATTAAAATGTAGCATTAAAAAACAGTAAATAAACATACTCTGAAATCCATTTGTGATAGGAAAGCACAACAAAACAGACATCCTTCATCTGCCATTTGGATGCCCAGTCTCCCAGTTTCATAAGATCTTCTTTACAATTTTTCACAATCCTCCTGCAATTTAACAACTTTGAATAACTTTGCATCATCAGCAAATGTAATTACCTCACTAGTTATTCCCATCTCTAGATAATTTATAAATATGTTAAAAAGCATTAGTCCCAGCACAGACCCCTGGTGAACCCCACTCTACTCTTCTCCATTGAGAATACTGACCATTTAACCCTACTCTCTGTTTTCTATCTTTCAACCAGTTTTAATCCACAATAGGACATTACCTCCTATCCCATGACATTCTAATTTCCTCAGGAGTCTTTCATGAGGTACTTTGTCAAATGCCTTTTGAAAATACAGATACACAATATCAACCGGCTCACCTTTATCCACATGAATGTTTGGTCTTGAGCGTTTCAGCTTTACTATCAATTATGGAGTTCCTTGTATTTTTATGCTATGTTGTTTTTTTTAATTGTTTTTAATTTAAACTGTAAACCACTTTGGTTTGACTACAAGAGAAATGGTATATCAAATGTAATAAACAATAAATGAACGATAAACTATGCTTTTTCACCCTTTCAAAGAAATGTAGTAGATTAGTGAGGCAAGATTTCCCTTGACTAAATCCATGTTGTCTTTGTCTCATTAATCAATGCTTATGTATGTGCTCTGTAATTTTGTTCTTTATAATAGTCTCTACCATTTTGCCCAGCACTGACATCAGACTCACCAGTCTATAATTTCCCGGATCACCTCTGGAACCCTTTTTAAAAATATGTGTTACATTGGCCACCCTCCAATCTTCTCGTACCATGCTTGATTTTAAAGCTAAATTACATATTACTAAGAATAGCTCTGCAAGTTAATTTTTCAATTCTATCAGGCTTATCTTGAGACAAATTTTGATTCATCCAAAAGTTCCTGGATACACAAATTGTATGATCCTAATACATGGTCTTGGGATCAGTCAACTCGATTATTGCAATTTTTCTCTTTCAGGGTCTTAAATTTCACTGACTTAAAGGGCTCCAGAACCTTGCTATAAAATTAATTCATGGAGCAAAGCACTCTCATCACATTACTTCTTTTTGAACTACCTTCAGAATTGCCTTCAAAATCTTAATATTATTAATCCATTGGATCTTTTACTTTAGTTTCCCCATTATTCTTTATCCTGTCTCTTATGTAAAAATCATTTTTCTTGAAGCTCAATATGATGCATCTTAACAAGCTTTGAAAGATTTGGTATTACATTAGAGGAGTGGCCTAGTGGTTAGAGTTCCAGCCTAGACATCCGCAGGTGCCTGGTTAAATCCCACTGCTGTTCCTTGTAATCTTGGGCAAGTCACTTAACCTTCCATTGCTTCAGCTACACAATGCCCAGTGTACCTGAATGTAACTCACCTTATGTTACTACTGAATAAGCAAAAATCCAATATAATTTTTATCCTCCCACACCTGCCTTAGGTGTTCCCCCCCCCCCCCCCCCCCCCACCTCCTGATTGGGCCCTTTTACTAAGCAACTCTAAAAAGTAGCCTTCGTTAGCCCCATCGAGGATCTTTCATGCATGCTAAGGCCAGTGCCATAGCGAGGGCGGCTGACACCCGGGGCGGGGTGCTGCTGCACTCCCCCCCCCCCCGGGTGCAGCACGGCGCACCCCCCCTCCGGCACGCACCCTCCCCCGGAGCGCATTCTTACTTAGTTTAGAAGCGATCTTACTTAGTTTAGAAGCGAGGGGTGGGCGGGAGGGCCGATCCGCCCCCGAGTCCACGTCGCTGGGAGCTTTGTTGGCTCCATTGGTTCCTTTCTCTCTCTGCCCCGGAACAGGAAGTAACCTGTTCCGGGGCAGAGGGAGCAAGGAGCCAACGGAGTTGACACCCCCCCCAGCGGCGTGCACCCGGGGCGGACCGCCCCACCGCCCCCCCCTTCCTACACCACTGGCTAAGGCCACTTTTAGTGCTGCTGGTAAATGGCTGATTTTTCGATTTTTGCAATAATGGCCACACACTAATTTTCCCATTAGCACGTGGCTATTAGTGCATGAGCACTTACGGACAACGATTTTGGTAGTGATAAGGGCTCACGCACTACTGCGCTAATCAGTTAGGGGCCCTTTTACCAAGCTGTACCTAAGGGCTCCCGAGCTAAGCCAGCGATAACCACCATGCAAAAAAATCAAGCCCTATTTTCCCCAGCGTGGGAAATGGTGCACACTGGAGCTGGAACTACTGCTGGTGCCCATGTTGGTCTGGCAGTAGATCCAAATTGGCGCACAGTAAGCCCACATTGCGGCTGTGTTAATTTTGTTCAAATACTGGGTGATGTGACATGGTAGTGGGTAGTACTTAATCCATGTTGGCTTTGAGGGGCATTTTCGAACGGGGACGCCCATCTCTTAGGACATCCCCACGAAGGGACGGGGCATCCCGTATTATCGAAACAAGATGGTGCCTCCATCTTTCATTTTGATAATACGGCCGGGGCCGCCCAAATCTCAATATTTAGGTTGACCTAAGGGATGGTCAACCTAAATGTTGAGATGGTCGACCTTAGAGATGGACGACCTCGGTTTTCGCCGATAATGGAAACCGAGGACGCCCATCTCAAAAACGACCAAATGCAAGCCCTTTGGCCTTGGGAGGAGCCAGCATTCATAGTGCACTGGTCCCCCTCACATGCCAGGACACCAACCGGGCACCCTAGGGGGCACTGCAGTGGACTTCACAAATTGCTCCCAGGTGCATAACTCCCTTACCTTTAGTGCTGAGCCCCCCCAAAACTCACTCCCCACAACTGTACACCACTACCATAGCCCTAAGGGGTGAAGGGGGGCACCTAGATGTGGGTACAGTGGGTTTTGGAGGACTCACATTTACCACCACAAGTGTAACAGGTAGGGGGGGATGGGCCTGGGTCTGGCTGCCTGAAGTGCACTGCACCCACTAAAAACTGCTCCAGGGACCTGCATACTGCTGTGATGGAGCTGGATATGACATTTATTTCTGGCATAGCGGCTGGAAAAATGTTTTTTCATTTTTTTGGATGGGAGGGGTTGGTGACCACTGGGGGAGTAAGGGGAGGTGATCCCCAATTCCCTCTGGTGGTCATCTGGTTAGTTCGGGCACCTTTTCGAGGCTTGCTCGTGAAAAATATTGGACCAAGTAAAATCGGCCAAATGCTCGTCAGGGACACCCTTCTCTTAACCACACCCCCATCCTGCCTTTGGTACATTGCCGACACTCCCCCGTGAACTTAGGTCGTCCCCGCGACGGAAAGCAGTTGAGGACGCCCAAAATCGGCTTTCGATTATACCGATTTGGGGGACCCTGAGAGAAGGATGCTCATCTCCTGATTTGTGTCAGAAGATGGGCGTCCTTCTCTTTCGATTATGCTGCTGCTAGTCTCATTAATCCATTAATCATTATTTTGTCAGTCTGCTGTCAGGTATGTACAGATGTTGACTTTGGGGCCCTTTTACTAAGCTGCGTAGGTGCCTATGCGTACCCAACATATACCAATTTGGAACTACCACGTGGGTCGGGTGGTAATTTCATTTTTTACTTTCATCCACTACATGCACCAGAAAATTTCTGGCGCACGGTGCTAACTGGGCAGTAATCGGCAGTGTACCGCTAAGTCAATGGGTGGTGGTAAGGTCTCAGGCCCAAAATGGACGTGTGCATTTTGCCACACATTCATTTTCGGCCAAAAAAAAGGGGCTTTTTTTTGCAGGTGCGCAGAAAAATGGACCTGCATGCGTCTACACCAGAGCAGGCCATTTTTCAGTGCATCTTAGTAAAAGGACGCCTTTGTTTTGTGTGACCGTAGTTTTCAATGAGCGGTTTTCATGTTTTAAAAATCAAAGTTATGTTCACTGTCACTTTTTATTTAGTATTATCATGTTGTTTTCATTTTTATTGTTGAATAGTGTTGGCTGCAAGTCGATATACAGCAGTCCCCAGGCTGCTGGCAAAGTCACAATTAAATGACCTTGATGTCAGCATTCAGTTTTAATATCTGAGTATTTATTACCGCTGAAGATTTCTCCTTTTCAAGATAGGAAGCTGCCACTATTCTTTTAAGGTATATAAAATATTGAGTGAAGTGTAACAGGTGGATGTGAAGTGTCTGTTCATGCTTTCCAAAAATACTAGGACTAGGGGGCATGCGATGAAACTACAGTGTAGTAAATTTAAAACAAATGGGAGAAAATGTTTCTTCACCCAACGTGTAATTAAACTCTGGAATTCGTTGCCGGAGAATGTGGTGAAGGCGGTTAGCTTAGCAGAGTTTAAAAAGGGGTTAGACGGTTTCCTAAAGGACAAGTCCATAAACCACTACTAAATGGACTTGGGAAAAATCCACAATTCCAGGAATAACATGTATAGAATGTTTGTACGTTTGGGAAGCTTGCCAGGTGCCCTTGGCCTGGATTGGCCGCTGTTGTGGACAGGATGCTGGGCTCGATGGACCTTTGGTCTTTTCCCAGTGTGTCATTACTTATGTACTTATGTAAGTTGTGCGAAGGGTTTCCCTGGTGAGTTTTTTTTTTTTGTTACATGTACTTTTTGTCACAGCATTGATATTGGCTAGTGCTGTGTAGCTCGTACAGTGCTTGAGCTAGTTTTCAATTTTGGTACTTTTAACAGGAGTGTGCAGTAGCTGTCACAGTTTTAAAGCAATATTGTGGGCGCTTCGGAATGTTGATAGACACTCTGAGTGCTTGATTTTAAGAGGTTGAGTTTCATAGAATTTCCAGTGAGGAACAACTGTAATTTTAGGCACAGTGATGCTCTCTTTGGTTTTTTAATGTGGTTCCATAATGGTCAGTCACAGGGCTTTGTTGTTATTGAGGGGCCCCTCTTACTAAAGGGTTGGTGTGCAGCAACAGGAGCCCGGCGGTAGTTCCCACCCCCAGCCCATACCATTTCTGGTTACCGCCGGGTTGTGCTCCCCCCGAAATGGCCGCGCAGCAAGTGGTTCACTTACCGTACGGCCATTTCTTTTGGAGAAAAAAAAGACAGCCTTTTACCTGCTGCAGTAAAAGTGGGCCTCAGCGCACATCAAAAGCACACGCTGACGCTAGCGCAGGCCCCCTTTTACTGTAGCTTAGTAAAAGGGCCCCTTAGTGTTTTGGCTAGTTTTTTTTTTATTATTATTTTGACTATTCTGGACTTCTGATATGTTATTTTGCCCCATTTAGCAGTTCTCTTTGTGTTGCAGTTTTGATGATATTACTGAGGTTATTATATAGACAATTTAGCATTTTACTTTATGTTGATGTAACGGTTTATTAACATCAATAGTTATATATATATATATATATATATAACCAGGAAGCATGCTCATATTGTGAACCTTTATGGTTACTCACGCCTTGATACAGCGTTACTAGCGAAACCTTGGCCGAAGTCAGTGTGTTTGACCGATGACCCACTTGTTGCTGTGCACCTGCACTTGAAAGCTAAGTTACTCTTTTAACTTTCACATGCTGTATGGATTCCGAGCTGATTCTGTTGAGCTTTTAGCATCTTTTCATTTTGGAACTAAAGGGTTTTTGCCTATGCTATTTATTTATTTGCTGCATTTGTATCCCACATTTTCCCACCTATTTGCAGGCTCAATGTGGCTTACATTATACAGCAATGGCATCACCAATAACAGAGTAAGAGGTTCAGCATATTGTTACAATTAATGTACAAGAATAACAGGTAGGTAGGGTAAATAAAATGATAATACATAACATGCAAGTGAGAGTAGGAAAAAGTGTAATGTTCAATAATGATAATATGATAAAATAATCAAATCAGAAGGGATCAATATTGGTTGGTTCTGATATAGATTAGGAAACAAGTAATTAAGGAGGATTCTTTCTGTAATATAATTCCCAGCAGAAGTTTTCTCAACCCTTGTTATTATTAAATGACTACTTGGGTTGGAGGTTGGGACTAAATGCAGAGGCGCTTCCTTTAATCCCCTATAAAACAGATGCACTCTACAGAATCTATAGTCTATTGTTGAAATTACTATATTTTGCCATTACGCGAGAGAGTTTATTAACATATTTTTTTGGATATGTGATACTAGATGATTAATTATGCATTTTTCCTACTGTATTTGATTATTGTGAAGAGCTCCACAGGGTTACGTCCTATGCTGCATTTTTCACTTCTGTTTATATGTTTCATTAGTCTTTGATATGCTTATTTTGTTCCATTATGCTATGTTTTTAATTTCTATGTATATTTTTATGGTGACAGATCCGTGACGCAGGCAGTCGCTGACACACAGGCTGTGTCAGGTCTTTTTTGAATAAATACTACTTCCTCTGCAACTTGGCTCCACCTTGTCATTCCGTCTGTGGCCAGATACACATTTTCTTCTTCTCTACAATCTTTGGGGTATGTTTACTAAGGTGCGTTAGTGTTTTTAACTCGCCTGTAAATTTAAGGCGCGTTAAATGCTAACGCACCTATACGTTTCTATGGGCGCATTAGCGTTTAACGCACGTAAACCATTTACACACATTAAAAACACTAACGCACCCATAGCACCGCTTAGTAAACATAGGCGTTTGTGTTGTTGTTTCCCTCTGATTTGCTTGGTCTGCTACACATTTTTTTCAAACCCTGTTGCTTTCAATGCCTTCTGGTGATGAGAAAATATTTCTTCTCTCAACATATAGTTAAGTTCTGGAATTCATTGTCAGAGACTATAGTAAAAGTGGTTAGCATAACAGGGTTTTAAAAAGGGTTGGCCAAGTTCCTAAACCATTATCAAGGGGGGGGGGGGGGGGGGGAATCCACTGCATGTTCCTGGGATAAGCAAAATAAAATCTGTTTTACTTTTTTGGGATCTTGCCAGGAATTTGTAACCTGAATTTGCCGCTGTTGGAAACAGAATACTCGGTTTAATAAACATTTGGCTGTCCCAGTATGGCGATGCTTATGTACTTATGACTTATCAACCCTGCCATATAAGGATACATTTTCATGTATCAATATCTATTTTCTTCACCCAGCCCATATGTTGTTTTCAGTATTTTGCATGAAATCACCCTAAGGCAAGGGTTCTTAGTCAGTGGTGCCTGCTCTTCCAAGGGATGTGAGAAGAAGTCAAATGGGATGTGGAGAAGGGTCTTGAAAGCTGAGGCAATTTATTGAAACTTTCTAGATAGTGGGAAAGCAGTTATTAGGACAGTATTGGTAGTACAGCTGTATACTACTGTAATTTTAGTGGCATGATAGCAGTTAGCAGCTAAAAGTGACATATGTAGCAGTCAGTAGTCATTAATGCACATGTGGTTTAGGAAGGGGATGCAAGGGTTTTATTGATCAGTTTAAGGGGTGCAGGAACCAAAAAATGATAAAACCTCTTGCCTATGGGATTTGTCATCTAGCATTTATTTATTTGGATTTTGCTCACTCAGGGCCGTGCCAACACGGTAAGCGAGGTAAGCATGGCAGGGGGGCGCTTCCCTCTGGGGGGCGCCGCCGCACCATGCTCACCTCGCTCGCCCTCCCCCCAACATCCCTTTTCTTTTTTTTTTTCCTTTTTAAATGTACCTCCTTGGCGGTTCTGGCAGCGCAGCGTCAATGAAGGAGGCGGCGCTCCCGACGTCGCTAGCCTTCCCTTCGCTGTGTTCCGCCTTCTTCTGACATCAGTTCCTTGACGTCAGAAGAAGGCAAAACACAGCGAAGGGAAGGCTAGCGACGTCGGGAGCGCCGCCTCCTTCACTGACACTGCGCTGCCGGAACCGCCACGGAGGTACATTTAAAAAGAAAAAAAAAGAAAAGGGATGTTGGGGGTAGAGAAGAGGGCGGGCAGTTGAACAATGGGAGCGGGAGGGCAGGGGAGAGATGAGAGCATGAATGCGAGGGGGGGTCATGGAAGGGAGAGAGGGGAATTGCTGGAAAAGGATGAATGGAGGGGGCAGGGGACAGAGGAGCATGGATGGGCATGGATTGGGAGGGCAGGGCTCAGGGAGAGAGAGGAATTGCTGGAAAAGGATGAATGGAGGGGGCAGGGGACAGAGGAGCATGGATGGGAGGGCAGGGCTCAGGGAGAGAGAGGAATTGCTGGAAAAGGATGAATGGAGGGGGCAGGGGACAGAGGAGCATGGATGGGAGGGCAGGGCTCAGGGAGAGAGGAGAAATTGCTGGACATAGAGGGGAGGGAAGAAAGATGAAGGAGATGAAATGAGGGAAAAGGAAGAGAGGAGAAAAACTGCACATGGATGAAGAAAATAGGCAGAAGCTGAG
Organism: Microcaecilia unicolor; assembly: GCF_901765095.1. Classification (NCBI taxonomy): domain Eukaryota; kingdom Metazoa; phylum Chordata; class Amphibia; order Gymnophiona; family Siphonopidae; genus Microcaecilia; species Microcaecilia unicolor. Next base: position 296,980,356 of record NC_044036.1, on the reverse strand, counting down.
GACCAGAAATGAAGAAGAAAGAAGGAAAGGAAAGAAAAAAATGGAAAGGAAGCCCTGGAAACGGAGTTAAGAGGACTAATAGCAGCAGAATCAGATACTGGGCCAGCATGATCAGAAAAAGAAAGTCACCAGACAACAAAGGTAGAAAAAAATCATTTTATTTTCATTTTAGTGTTTGGAATATGTCCACTTTGAGAATTTACATCTGCTATCTTATTTTGCAATGTATAGCAATTTGTTTCTAAGAATATTGCTGACAATTCCTGTCAGTGTGGCAAGTGGTGAGCGATCATTTTCACGGGAGGGGAGGGGGGGAGGCGCCGCCGCCACCAACTGATAGTCTGCAGGGGGGGCGCCAACTGATAGTCTGCAGGGGGGCGCCAGAGACCCTAGGCACAGCCCTGTGCTCACTCCTTTTTCAGTAGTAGCTCAAGGTGAATTACATTCGGTGGTTCCCTGTCCTGGGAGGGCTCACAATCTAAGTTTGTACCTGAGGCAATAGAGGGTTAAGTGACTTGCCCAAGCTCACAAGGAGCAACAGTGGGATTTGAACCTGCCACCTCTGGATGTCAAGACTGGTGCTCTAACCACTAGGCCACTCCTCCACTCCATGTGTGGTAGCCCTTAAATGACTTTACTTTGCCATTGGTGGAATCTCATACTTTTCATTCCACACAATTCGTAAATAAGGAGAGCAATCAAGTTGTGTCCTATACCATCTGTGCCCCTGTTTCTATGCCCAGCTGACTGAAGAAGTTAATGGATTACTACTTATCTCTTGGCATGCAGTTCATACCCTAAACTGCTTTTCTAGCTCCAAAATACAATATATGTTCATCTCTCCTGCTCAATTGCCTCCAGGCAGAGAAGGCAAGCAATGTTATAACTTTTTAGGTCCGGGAGACTCAATTCCCCCTGGACACCCACAACAAAGGTAATCACATATGAGTTTTTCCCCTCCCTTGAAAAATACGATGTCTGTTCTATTTCTTTATCTCTTCTCCTCTGAGATACACCAATAGATTTTGGAGACGATAGAGCCATTTAGATAGGATTATCCTCTTAATCAGTTCCATCCTGACCATTAAAGATAATGGTATATCTTTCCAGCACTTCAGTCGCCTATCCATTTCTAGCAGAAGTGGCAGTACGTTCAGCTGATACAGTTTATGTATCTGGTTTGGTAAAATAATGCTTACCCCGTGCTCATTGTAGAGGACTTACCTTGCTCTTTGAGAGGTATCCATTGTGCTTTTCTCAAACTCCTCTGGTACATACCCTGACCACCATAGTTCTCTCTCACCCTCCCCCCTCCCCTTAATAACCATTTCTCCTGAATCCCACTACGTCCTCACTCAGTTATCTCTTCCTCCCTCCCCCCCATACCCTGAGCTTGGCCTCCACCCCTCCCACTCTCCCCCTCACACATGTTATGGCTTGGCGGCCTGCTGCTGCCTGGTTTGTTGAATAGTGAGGCTTAGGAGGTGGCTTGCAAGCAGTATGATTCATTTACCATGGGAGTCAACAACCTGCAGCACTGAGGTACAACAGAATGGTGTCTTCCATGGTAAATCAAAATGCGGTAAAAGCACATCCCTCCGAAGTTTGTACCTGAAAGCAATGGAGGGTTATGTGACTTGTCAAGATCACAAGCAGCAGCAGAGGAATTTGAACCTTGGCTTCCCTGGTTCTTAGCCTGTTTGCTCTAATCGTTAGGCTACTCCTCCACTAACCAGTCTGTCTTCTTGAGATAACGGGATGATATCATCTGAATATAAACGTAAACTGTCAACATCAGGAAAGATTCTGTAGGCTGGAGCAGAGCCAGCTGCAGTTATGAAGAGCAGGTTTATCACAGTTTTCACACATTTAGGACCTATTACCCATTATGCTCTCTTGAAGCCAGGGCCCATGAACAATCCAAGCACCTTCCCTCACTTTAGAAGAGAACTGATAGAAGAAAGATCCCCCTCCCTTCTGCCGCTATCCCACACTGCTTGCTCATCTTTAGACCTATGTGGTTTGATTGCCTCAAGGCCTCGGGAAGTTGTATCATTTCATACCTTCCTAAAGACAGCCCAGATACTTAGCTCAGTCTGCACTGATCTGCTGAAGGGAGTAATCAGCAATGTCAGAAGTTAATCCAATAAAAAAAAAGTTATCTACAATTTGTTTCTGTGTATCTTCAGTGGATTAACCAAGTAATCACACTCTTGTATCTTGCATTGTTAAGTACTAGGCACTCACATTTCTTTCACAACTTTTTGCGAGGTCTGCAAATATGAAAAGTGTTGTGTATCTTCTTGTTTTGTGGAGAATGTAATACTGTCCACACTCTCTTTTCCACTCCACTTTTGGGAAAATTGTTTGCACTCCACCGTAGCGAAAAATACTCTAAACTGTGGCTGGATTCCAAGCATTCTTTTGCCTTCTGGAATCTTTCTTGTGAAAGAGAGAGAGAAAAAAAACAAAAACTTAATTCATAATATAATATTACTTTCAAATACTATGGGCCAGATATGTTGAGGGGTTTCTGCTGTGTTTGCATTTATGGGAAAATGCTTTCTACATCTGTCCCTATAAATATTAAACAGTTGACATATTAACAGTTGGCACAGTAAGATACAGCACATAGAAGAGTGATACTTCTAGAGAAAATTAGGAAATTCTGTGGTCTTGAATTTTTTGTAAATTCTATGATAATGTTAGCTTATTGTTTGCATGTCACTTAAGTGTTTTCTGTAATGGTGTGTTTAATTTACATAGGGTTCTTTTACTAAGCTGTGGTAAGTGCCGGAGCACACTTACTTCAGCTTAAAAGGGTTTACCGCAGTATGCGCTGAGGCATCCTGAGGTAAAACCCAATGTGCTTGCGCAAAAAATAGTTTTGAATTTTTCTCAGAGGGGGGTGTGTCTAGGGGCAGAGAGTGGGTGTGACAGCACAAATCTGTTAGCGCAGCCACATTACCACACATCAGTGGCATAGCTAGAAGGAAATTTTTGGGTGAGACAACAGTTTGGATGGGTGGGCACTAGAGTTGCCAACTTTTTGAAAGAGAAAAAAAAAAAGCCACCTGATGCACCTATGTTCCACCTCTACTTTACTCCCAATAACTTAAATGAGGGTGGCAGTGCAGGCTTCAATGGCTGCAGGCCAACTTGAGAGCTAAGACAAATACAAGAGACTGCACTCTTCAGCCCACATTGAGCCACGGTCCTCCAACACACATATGGTATTGAAGCCAAATATATTCCACATCCAGAAAACCTCCTGGTCCTGCCTCCACCAATGATGGATGCAGAGCAGAGCAAGGACATTTCCCCACAAAACTTCCCATACAAAGAAATTTTGGTTTCTAGTGTAATCTCAATAATTGACCATTATTATAAAGTAATTTAAAAAAATCTATAAACAAGGTCACTCAGAATCTAGAGCAAATCTACCATGCCAGCACTAACTTCCAAAACAAGGATCCGACCTATGAAAAGGTAGTTCCCTAAATATTACAGTGGGGCCCTAAAATATCGATACATCTATCGAGAAAACTGAACAGGCCAAATTACTACAGAATGCTACATAGAAACTTCATGGTGACAGAATTACTCAGTCACACATACACAGAACACAAATGCCAAACACAGAATAAGTGACCACAGACTGTATAAATATAAATTAAACTGAAACACCAAGAAGCCAGACTTTGCATGTAGTAGAACACTAGAAAAACAAGAAAGGCATTTCCTCCTGTGTAAAATATAAAGATAGCACACACCAGGGATAGTGTTAGAGGGGTGCAACTGGGGCAATTGTGCTTGGCTGTCTAGTCAGAGAGAGCCCCAAGTTTGCCAGAAGCTAAAAAAAGGCGCAAACTGGTAATGGGCTTTGGGGTCCTCTTCTAGATTTCTGCCCTGGGCCCTAGCCATGTCTCATACCAGCTCTAGCAAGATGTACATGCCAAATCTGACATATTCTAATCACAAAACAGAAAATAAAAATAATAATTTTATACCTTTTTGTTGTCTGATCATTTTTAATTTTTCAAATCATATTGGTCCCAGTCTCTGGTTTCTGCTTCCCTCTGTCTTTCCTGTCCATTTGACATTTCTTCTCTCTCCATGTCCACCATCCATCTCCCATCTCTGTGTCCCAATATTTCCTTGTCCAGTACAAGGGACTGTGTTCATATCTCCGCATCCATCATTGTTCCTTTGTGCACCCATGTACCCTCCCTTCTGTGTTTCTATGCTCCCTCTTGTCTGGTATCTCCTGTGTCCATTGTATCTCTATTACCATATCTCCCCTGCCCCCAATGTTAAGCATTGCTCCTCTGTGCCCATATGCCGTCCCAATACAGCATCTCATCTGTGTCCCTGTCCCCATGCTCTCACACAATGTCCCTCCCTATATCCCCTTTTTCCCTCCCCCACACCAATGCATCCCTCTCCTCTCTGACCCCACCCCAATCAGCTCCTCTCCTCTCTTCCCTCCCCCTTATGCATCTGACTCATTCTTCCACTGTGGGTTCAGCATTTGAACCCCCCTCTTCCTTTATCTCCTTGGTCCAGCATATCTCTCCCTTCCCTCTAACTCAACCCCTCCCCCTCCCATAGGTCCATCACCTTCCTTCCTTTGCTCCAGCCCCCCTTCCCCTTGCAGGTCCACATCTCTCCCCCTTCCCTCCAGCTTTCCCCTGCATATCCAGCGCCTCTCTCTCCCTTCCCTCCCCCTGCATATCCTGCACCTCTCTCCCTCCCCCCTCCCACATATTCAGCACTTCTCTCACTTCCCTCCCCCCTACATATCAGCACCTCTCTCTCTCCCTTCCTTCCCACCCCTTGCATATCCAGCACCTCTCTCCCTTCCCTCCCCTCCATTTGCCGGTCCACATATCTATCCCTTCCCTACAACACCTCCTTACATGCCCATTGCCTCTCTCCCTTCCCTCCAACCTCCCCCTCCCCACCCCACATGTCCAGTGCCTCTTTCCCCTCCCACAGTTCCGACACCTCCACATCTTCTATACCCTCCCCCCATCACCGTCACGGAGCTTGCACTTCATGCTATCATCTCCACCCAGCAGGAACTCCACACAGGCCTGCATTGGGGCCTTCTCTCTCTGCTGCATCCCGCCCTGCCTGCATAAACAGGAAATTGCATCAGTGGGTAAGACACAGTAGAGGAAAGACCCTGACGCAGGCTTGTGTGGAGTTTCTGCATGATAGCATAAAGTGCAAGCGCCGCCACAGCAGGGGCGGGGGAGGGTAAGAAAGACATGGAGGTGCCGGAACTGCGGGAGGGGAGCTAATGTTGAATTTTGTATGGCTGGGGTGTAGTGCTTTTAGGTGGGCCTTGGCCCATCCAGGCCCATCCGTAGCTACGCCCCTGCCACACACTAACTAAGGTGATGGTAAGGCTCATGCACTAATTTTTGTTAATGGCCTTGTGCTAATGGCAACATTAGTGCTGCCCATTAATTCCAAAAATGGAGAATCAGTCATTTTCCAGCTGCACTAAAAATGGCCTTACTGCACAAGGAAAAACCTGCGTCAACTTAGTTCAGCTTAGTAATAGGACCTCATAGTGTGTAAACAAAAAGCGGTGTACATATGAGTGGGGCATAAGCAGGACTCCCAGTTACACATGTAACTTACAGACTTCTATAGGTTACTTGCATCCCTGCCATGTTTAGGTGCCCACAGGTCTGCCAGGTCTATGGCTGGTGTAAATGCAGGTATGGAAATGTTAATTGCACCAATACCGGGTTACCCAGAACCTGAGTGCCCATAGAATAAGCTTCTACCACACATCCTCAGGGCACCTAAATGGAGTTGTCCAGTTGTAGAATTGCTGCCTTAGCAAATTAGCAACAAAATCACTGCAGATCAATTGTCCAAGCAAACATAGCTGGTTTACTATATTAAATATAACCCATAAAAGAAAAGGATTTGTATATTATGTTTCTGTAGGTAGAGTAGTAGGTAGCCTCTTGTTCCTGGACTTGCATTTCTTGTTGATAGTTCAATCAGGTCTAACATATAGTCAGGAGACACACCAAACAATATTTTGAAGATTATGGTGCAAGTTTTAAAGAATAATCTAGCTTTAATTGGGAGCCAGTGTAGCATTATTTTGACTTTTTGAATATTAGCCTTGCTGCTGTGTTTTGAATGGTCTGCAGTGATTTTAGCATGTTTTCTGTGTGTCCTACATATGCTGCATTGCAGTAATCTAGTTGGGGCAAGATTGTACTATAAGACAGAATGTTTGTTTGGAAAAATAGTCTCTGACTCTTCTCAGTTTCCTTAGAGTTGTAAAGCTTTTTGATGTGACTGCTGAAACCTGATTTTCAAGAGATAGATGTTTATCAAGAATAGTTCCTAATATTTTTAGTTGTGGTTCAATTGGGTATATTGTTTGGTCGATTGTGAAGTTTAGGTATGAAGTGGGATTGTGTGAGCTTGATAGAACCAGGAATTTGGTTTTGTCTCTATTTAGTTTAAGTTTGAAGGTTATGACCCAATTTTCCATGAGGTTGAGACCTTGTTTGACCTTGTCCAATATCTCTGTGATATTGTTATTGAAAGGTACATAAATAGTGGCTTCTTCAGCATATATAAAAGGATTAAATCCCGTGTTTTCCAATTTCTTGCTGAGTGGAACCATCATAACATTAAATAGTATAGGTGATATTGAGGAACCTTGTGGCACCCCGCATTCAGGAATCTAAGAGGCTGAGAACTGGTTGGCCATCTGTATTAGATATGATCTTGACCTTAGGAAGCCATTGAACCAAACTGCTACTGCACCGCTAATTCCCATGTTGTCTAGCAGGGTCATTAGTGTTGTGTGGTCTACTACATCAAAGGCACTTGACATATCAAATTGTAGTAGAATTTTCTGACCTTGGCATATCAATGTTCTGAATTTTGTTATCAGCGTAGTTATGACTGTCTCTGTTCTATATAATGGCCTACAGCCTGATTGAGAATTATGGAGGACCTGAGAATTACATCAGATATTCCATTAATTGTTGTGCTACTAGACCGGCCACTGGTCTATAATTTGTAATGTCATTGATCTTATTTGTGGCGTTTTTAGGGATTGGAGTGAGTATGATGTTGCCCTTATCAGAAGGGAAATGACCATGCGAGAACATGTATTCTACGTGTTCAGTGACGCATTTTATGAACCAGTCTGGTGGGTTTTTCTTAATATAGTTTGGGCAGCTATCTAGTAGACAGCACATAAAGGCACAGCCAATAACATGCAATACAGATAACTCTGTCTCTTAAATTAGCATTAATTGTTCTGCATTATCTGAGACATTAACAGTATGACCTCCCTGTTAACATGTAAGGTGTAGTCCCTGTCCATTTTCCACCCCAAAATAGTGTTTTCCATATTTGAGGGTAATTTTGTAAAGGGATTTTTGTGTGGATATGCCAGTATACATATATAAAATGCTTCTTATAAAATAGCTCCTGTGTTAAAGTACACACAGTGATAAGAATGAGCCTGCTATTTTGTGACTGGTGTAGGCATGGACAGTGTTGCGATTAATGTGCGTTGCTTTGTACTTAACACGAGAGCAGGTTTAAACATACCTGAGTTTTCATTTTACCTGTACTTTCTGCCAGTAGCATAGCCAGGAACTTTTTACAGGGAGTGCATCTCCCCACCCCCCTGTGCCGCCCCCACACTGCCACTGCCTCTATCTCTCCACCCCGCCGCTGCCCCCATACTTTAAAATACTCTTGGCTTTAGTCTTCACCCGGGCAGTGGTAGCAGCACTCACAGACTGCCTACGAAGTGCTCCAGGGCCTCCTTCCTGAACCATCCCACCCCTTCTGATGCAACTTCCTGTTTTGTGAAGGGCAGGTGATTCAGGGAGTACGTCCCGAAACAGGCCCGGGTAAAGACTTAAGCCGAGAGGATTTTAAGTTGGGAGAGGGGCTGGGTCTGACAGGGGGTGTGTGTATGCCACTGACGCACCTAGTTTAAATGTGCCGCAGCTTTCTGCAGATGTTTGTTGGCATTTTCAATATTCAAAGGAACTGGGCAGGAGAGGCTCCTGCCCTTTAAACCCTGCTGAGCTGTTGACCACTGATATTCAGTGGCACTTAACTGGGTAATACCCCTGAATATCACCGCTAACCAGACATCTACTAGGTTATGGGTGGGCAAGGGGGTGGAGTGACAGCTGGTTAGCGGTGATATTTAGTCCAATAACGGACTAAGTGAGCACATAAAGGGGCCCTTTTACTAAGCTGTGGTAGGCATTAATGTGTGCCTAATGCAGCTTAAAATGGCATACCACAAGGTGTGCTCAGCCATCCTATGGTAAGTGGCAGATTGCTAACTGTGGAAAGTGGATGTTCCTGTGCTAATCAATTAGTGCAGCTCCATTAGCCAACACTAAAGCACAGATACTATGTGAACCCTTACCACTTACAAAATGGGTGGCGATAAGTGTACACGTGGGAAAGAATTTTGAATGGCTGCGCAATAATGGCAACATTAATGCATGACTCCAAACTCTGGCTTGCAAACCAATAAAATGTACTCAACAAAACCAAATTAACTTTGCTGATTATATATGCACCAATCATATTTAGACTCAAGGACTTAATTGATTAATTATGCAGCAGATTAATTATGCAGCAGATTAATTATGCGCGCAACCTTGGAGTCATCTTTGACTCCGCTCTCTCCTTCTCTGCTCATATTCAGCAGATTGCCAAAACCTGTCGTTTCTTTTTCTATAATATTAACAAAATTCGCCCTTTCCTCTCCGAGGACGCTACCAAAACCCTTACCCACACCCTTATCACCTCTCGCCTAGACTAATGCAATTTGCTTCTCTCTGGTCTCCCGCTCAGCCATCTATCTCCTCTTCAATCTGTCCAAAACTCTGCTGCGCGTCTTATATTCCGCCAGAATCGCTATACTCACGTTAGCCCTCTCCGCAAGTCGCTTCACTGGCTCCCTATCCGCTTCCGCATACGGTTCAAACTTCTCCTTTTGACCTACAAGTGCATCCACTCCACAGCTCCTCAGTACCTTTCCGCTCTCATCTCTTCTTACACTCCTCCCCGTGAACTCCGTTCGCTGGGTAAAAGTCTCCTGTCATCCCCCTTCTCCTCCACTGCTAACTCCCGGCTCCGTTCCTTCTATCTCGCTGCTCCCTATGCCTGGAATAGACTCCCTGAGCCAGTACGTCAGGCTCAGTCTCTGGCTGTCTTCAAGTCTAGGCTTAAAGCCCACCTCTTTGCTACTGCTTTCGACTCCTAACCATGACTCTTACTCAACACCCTCTCTTATCACCCCTACCACTGCAATTTCCCCACTGCTAGCTGTCTGTTCGTCTGTCCAATTTAGGTTGTAAGCTCTGTTGAGCAGGGACTGTCTTTTCATGTTAATTTGTACAGCGCTGCGTAAGACTAGTAGAGCTATAGAAATGTTTAATAGTAGTAGTAGTATTAACAGGGCTACTGATATTTTGCAGACTTTTGCATCATAAGTCAAAACCTACCACCATCCTTATTATTATTATCTTTTCAGTTGTACCCTTTATTCTCTTCTTTACTTTACTTTTCTTTTATTTCTTTTCCCACTTACATTTTATGTTTTGTGTTTTCATATGTTCTTTTAAAAAAAATCCAATTGTGGGAAAATGATTTAACATTTTAGATTCAACTTTTCTTTGCACGGTACTAGCTCTGCGGAGCCCCTCTGTTTCACAGCTTATCGCTTCCTCAGGAGCTGCCGGCACAACACTGACGCTTCCACTAATTTTCTCTTATTGGCATTTCTGGTAAAGGGGTACAACATGCACTGATATCTTTGTGCCCCTTTTCCAGAAACGCTAATAAGAGAAAATTGGTGGAAGCGTCAGTATTCCCCCCGTTTACTAAGCTGCACTAGCAGCTGCCATGCACTAATGCCGACATAGCCCATTCACTTTGAATGGGCTGTGTTGGCATTGCCATGCGGCTTGGTAAACAGGATGGTAATTTTCCCACAGATTTTTTTAAAGAAAATATAAAATGGAACTGACATCAATGCTGTTCTCGTGTTTTTTCTCTTTTACCACTATGTTTGGTTTCCTTGCACCCATAGGAATCCTGCTCAGAAGGAAGGGATCCCCAGAAGCTTAGCCGGTGGTGGGAGGCAGGGCTGGTGGTTAGGAGGTGGGGATAGTGCTGGGCAGACTTATACGGTCTGTGCCAGAGCTGGTGGTGGGAGGCGGGGCTGGTGGTTGGGAGCCGAGGATAGTATTGGGCAGACTTATACGGTCTGTGCCGGAGCCGGTGGTGGGAGGCAGGGCGGGTGGTTAGGGGGCGGGGATAGTGCTGGGCAGACTTATACGGTCTGTGCCCTGAAAAAGACAGGTACAATTCAAGGTAAGGTATACACAAAAAATGGCACATGTGAGTTTATCGTGTTGGGCAGACTGGATGGACCGTGCAGGTCTTTTTCTGCCGTCATCTACTACGTTACTATGTTATATTTCTGTTAGGGTCATGATTCCGATGCTTTTCCAGTATAGTGATGTTGTGCCTTTCTTTTTTTTTTGTTCAATCATTTTTATTAATTTGGATATAACAATAAAAAAGGAAATTAAGTACCATTGACTTAATAACAGTTTAACAAGTTAGAACATATACACTGACTTATAGAAAAATTATGGACAGTGTTTACATCATCTCTAGAATCCCTGATGCTGTAACATTACAGGTAATTATAACTATAGGAGTAAACATATTATTAAATGTTAGAGGTGAAGAAAAGAAATTATTCTTATATTTGTAATTAGTACCCATTTATAGATGCTTGAATTATAATAATTAATGTTGATTGGATAAGTAATTGAGTATGGGAGACCAGGTTTTATTAAATGCTACAAGGGAACCGCATTTCTGAGCAGCAGCTTTTTCATATTTAGCGTATAGACATACTGTATTCCACCACATATCATAAGATAACTTCGTAAAGTCCTTGCAGTTTTGACATATCAGTTTTAAAGCAACATGAATCAATATACGAAGTAATTTGGCTATGTGTGCTTGTAGTATCATGTCTAAACCAAATTCTCCCGTGATTATGATTTTGTATGTTAATGAGATCTTAAAATCTAGAATTTGAGAAATAGTTTCCTCTATATGAGAGCAATACTCATCCAGTATATGGCAATGGTAAATTAAATGGTCTAATGTGCCTACATGGTTGTTACAAGACCAACATCTATTTGAAATTTCTTTAGATATTTTGGAAAGTTTGTAAGGTGTCCACATAGCTCTATGCAAGATGTAGAATGATGATTGGGTAAGAGCAGATGATTTTGAAGATTTATATAATAATGTCCAGATTTTTTCCCATTGTTCTTCAGTAATTTGAGAATTGAGTTCTTTGTTCCAAATGTTTTGTAAAGCTGAAGGGTAATGAGAAGAGTGATCCTGTAAGATTTTGTACCATGTTGATGCCGTTTTTTTCCCATTAGCCAACTGATGGCATAATGTTAAACAACTTGGAGTTTCATCCTTTAATGAGTTAATATCAAAGTTTGCAGAAATGCAGTGTTTTAGTTGTAGCCATTGAAAGTAGCACTGATTGTGTAGGTTATACTTTGCCTGTAGTGTTGTGCCTTTCTTGATAGAAATTTTATGCCATGAGAACTTCACAGCCAGCTATGAGATGAGTGACCATTTCCAGCTGTTTCTTACAGAATCTACAGATGTTTGTTGCACCAACTTTCTTTATGCTTGTTATAAATCATCTTGTCCATAATCTGCAGTCCTGGGCTGCAACTATCAATTGTTCATCCTTAGGTTACAATTCACCTCTTCTTAACCATTCATGTGTCCAGTTTTGTTCAAAAAATGGTTCCTGGAGTAATCCTTTGTATTTTCCGCTATACTTATGTGTTTGCTACTTGTTTTTCCTCGTTGTCTTGCGAGATTCCTGTGGTTCAGACTTCATGTGACTGTTTATTTATTTATTAGGATTTATTTACCGCCTTTTTGAAGGAATTCACTCAAGGCGGTGTACAGTAAGAATAGATCAAACATGAGCAGGAGGCAATTAGAGCAGTAAAAATATTCGAACAACTATACAAAGTATGGCATGGTCTACTACTTGCAATGACAACACGATATGTACTAGAACATTATAATTGGTAGTGAAGAGTAAGGCAAAGTTGTAACATATAGATGAGTAAAAGAGTAGGAAGAATTAGAAAGTAAGGTGATTGATTTGAAGAAAGTTGCACGTGAGGTCAGAGAGATGGTTAAATATTATCTCAGCTAGAGTAGGAGTGGATAAACATGTCCCGCTGCAGTATGTGCAGCCCGAGTCAATCCTTGTGTGTGTGAGTGAGACTAACAAGTTAGTTACTTCTTCCGTTAAAGGCTTGGTTGAAGAGCCAAGCTTTCACCTGCTTCCCGAAGTAGAGGTAGTCTTGTGTTAAGTGGAGCCTTTCAGACAATACATTCCAGAGTGTGGGGGCTACTCCGGAGAAGGCTCGCTTGCGGGTATCACATCATGTAATGTCTTTTGGAGAGGGTGTAGTTAGTGAAAGACCTTGGGAGGACCTTAGTGTCCTTGGTGGTGTGTGGAGGATCATCCTATTCTTCAGATACTCGGGGCCATTTCCTTTCAGGGCCTTGAAGATCAGACATAGAGACTGTTACTGTTATTTGAGAAATACTTGGTGGTATCCAGGGCTGGCTTAGTTATCAGGCAAGCCAGGCAGTTACTTGGGGCAGCAAAGACCAGTTGCGATCAAAGCAAGCCAATAGGTCCTTCTAGCCCATCTAAGTCCAAGAGTTATCATTGCAGGGAGCGATGGCAGTTTTCAAGTAGCCCATTAACTGGTGTAAATAGCCTTTGGAAACTGGCCACATTTCATATACGTGAGCCTTTCAGAGCAAAAGTGGGCCATGTCCACTTTTTATATTTTTTCAGCTATGCATTGATTCATAGCTTCTCTGTCCTAAAGACTTTGAATAATTAGGCCATGTCCATACCTAACCACTTGGCCCGATTTCTCTTGTAAGTCTTTAGGCCATAGAGTATATGAATCAGAACATAACTGCAGTGGCGTTTCTTGGTCGGCTGCCACCCGGAGCAGATTGCGCTGCGCACCTCCCCCCCTCCGGGTGCAGCGTCCCCACTGGTGCTTCACATCCAAGCCCCCACCCCCATGGGTGCATTCTGCTTACCTGCTGTGGTGCTGGGAGCAGCCGCACAGCTGTCGGCTCTGCTGGTTCCCTGCTCCCTCTGCCCCGGAACAGGAAGTAACAGCAGAGGGAGGAGGGAACCAGTAGAGCCGACAGCCGTGCGGCTGCTCCCTGCACCCCTCCTGCAGCGTGCACCCTGGGTGGACTGCCCCCACCTTGCCCTCGGTACGCCACCACATAACTGAAATAATGCAAAAAGTGGACATGGCCCGCTATTGCTCTGAAAGGCTCATGTATACAAACCAAAGTTTGATACTTAAAAGTAAAAATTTTGATTATGCATTTTTACAGGATCATTCTAGGACAAATATGTTGGGATGATCATGATTATTGAGTTTAATTATTGGAACTTGCAAGTTAATGGGGATGCAAGGCTGAAGGTTCACCTAGGGCACCTAATAACCTTGCATTGCCCCAGTTGGTATCATAACTTTCTTCTGATGTAGACAGGATACACAAATTTGACATTTGACCATATTTGTTTGTTAGGATTTATTTGCCACCTTTTTTTAAAGAAATTCACCAAATGCAGTATACAGCAAGAATAAGCCAACCATAGGCAATAGACAATTACAGCAGTAAAAAATATTCAGATAGCAGTACATAGAGGGACATTTTCGATATGACGTTTAGGTCTGGCTTTGGACGTTTTGCAAAAAATGTCCAAACTCTAAATAGGAAAGGTCATTTTTGTTTTTGAAAACACTGTTTTGAACAAGGTTTTGTGATTTGGACGTTTTGTTTTTTTGGTCCATTTTCAAACAACAAAACGTCCAATTTCAAAACACACAAAATCAAGCCATTGGGATGTAGGAGGAGCCAGCATTTTTAGTAGATTGGTCCCCCAGACATCCCAGGAAAGCAATAGGGCACCCTAGGGGGCACTGCAGTGGACTTCATAAAATGCTCCCAGGTACACATCTCACCATTGCTCCCTTATCTTGTCTGCTGAGCCCCCCAAAACCCACTACCCCCAACTGCACACCACTATCATAGCCCTTACAGGTGAAGGGGGCACCTACATGTGGGTACAGTGGGTTTCTGGTGAGTTTTGGAGGGCTCACAGTTTCCCCCACAACTGTAACAGGTAGGGAGAGGTATGGGCCTGGGTCCACCTGTCTGCAATGCACTCCACCCACCACTAGACTATTAGAGGTGACCTGCATGCTGTTCTAATGGACCTGAGTATAACATCTGAGGGTGCCATAGAGGCTGGCAAGTAATGTTTTTAATTACATTTTTGGGGGTGGGAGGGAGTTAGTGACCACTGGGGAGTAAGGGGAAGTCACCCCTTATTCCCTCCAGTGGTCATCTGGTCATTTAGGGCACCTTTTTGTGCCTTATTCGTTATAAAAACAGGTCTAGCTCAAAATGTCTTAGTGTTAGTCTTGGACGGGTTTATTCTGTTCCATTATGGCTGAAAAACAGTGTCTAGGCTTTGTAGAGTTGTTACATAAAGAGGGGCATTTTTGATAAAAACATCTCTGATTTTGGACGTTTTGCTAAAAATGTCAATAAATGGAGTGGCGAACATAGCAATTTTTGGACCTGAAAAAGTCTCTCTCTTTGATTTGAAATCACCTTTTTCTAGACATTTTGTGCTCAATGCATTTTTCTATAGGGACCATTTTGGGGGGGAAAAAAGTCCAAGAGAAAAACACCCAAAAACCAGCCATTGAGATGTCTGGGGGAGCCATCATTCTTAGTAGACTGACCACACAGACAATGCAGCAGAGCAGTGGGGCAGTCTAGGGGACACTTCAGTGGACGTCACATAAAAGGTCCCAGGTACACATCTTACCATAACCCCCTTATATTTTTGTTACATTTGTACGCCACGCTTTCCCACTCATGGCAGGCTCAATGCGGCTTATATATTTTGTATACAGGTACTTATTTGTACCTGGGGCAATGGAGGGTTATGTGACTTGCCCAGAGTCACAAGGAGCTGCCTGTGCCTGCAATGGGAATCAAACCCAGTTCCCCAGGACCAAAGTCCACCACTATAACCACTAGGCCACTCCTCCACTAGCAACATTCCATGTAGAAGCCTGCCCTTGCAGCCGTGCAGGCTTCTGTTTCTGTGAGTCTGACGTACATGCAGGACGTCAGACTCACAGAAACAGAAGCCTGCACGGCTGCAAGGGCAGGCTTCTACATGGAATGTTGCTAGTGGAATAGCAACATTAACATTCCATGTAGAATCTCAAATAGTAGCAACATTCCATGTAGAATCTGAAATAGGGAAAGGGAACTGGGACTTGATATGCTGCCTTTCTGTGGGGTTTACATATTATATACAGGTACTTATTTGTACCTGGGGCAATGGAGGGTTAAGTGACTTGCCCAGAGTCACAAGGAGCTGCCTGTGCCTGAAGTGGGAATTGAACTCAGTTCCTCAGGACCAAAGTCCACCACCCTAACCACTAGGCCACTCCTCCATTGTATGGTGAGCCCTCCGAGAACAGAGAACAACCTACTGTACCTCACTGTACACCACTACAATAACTCTCAAGGTTGTACCTATATGTAGGTAAAGTAGGTATTAGGGTTTTTTTGGAGGGCTCACATGTTCCACCACATTTTACCAGTTAGAGTGGGATATGGGCCTGGGTCCCTTTTTTTTTTTTGTAGTCCATTGCACTGACCACTAGGCTACTCCTGGTACCTGCCTGCTTTTCTAACAAGAATGTCCATCATATCTGAAGCTGTCATAGAGCCTGGTAAGTACTGTCACTGTCACATCTTAGGGGGCTGAGAGGGAGACTGTGTCCACTGGAGGAGTAAGGGGAGTTTTGCCTTAATCCCTCCAGTGGTCATTTGATCATTTAGGGCACCTTTAGGTCACTTATTTGTGATTAAAACAGGTCTTGTCAAAAATGTTTTGGTGCCGCCCTTCTGCTGCCCAGGTCCTGCCCAAAACACGTCCCCAACATGCCCTTTTGAAATTTGGACAAACTGTGGAGAAAAATGTCTAAAAACAGAGTGTTGAAAATCGCAACTTTGAGAGAAAAACATCCATCTACCACCTTATGATGTTTTATGGATGTTTTTTGTTTTAAAAATGAGCCCAAAGAATGTTTTATAACTTCTTCATATTTGATTTTCAAAGGTACATTTTATCATTTCAGGGTCTTCGTGGACTTCCTGGCCTTCTTGGACCACCTGGGAAACGTGGGCCACGGGTATGTGTATAATTGCCAAACTCATGCATACAGGTCACTTGTAAAAAGGCAAACTTCTTATATAGAGAAGTTTGTATAATTAGGAGCAAGCATCTGTTGTGTGCACAGCTGGTTGGAAAAACATTCTAGAAATGTTGTGTCATTGTGGGAGGACATATCAGATTGGGCTCTGTAAGGTCATTTTTGACCCTGGGTACTATTTAATGTTTGCATTCATTTGGATGATGGAATAGAAAGTCCTTACTAAATTCATGAATGATAATTGAATATATTATTACATGTAAAACGTAATCTAATATGCTTACTCTACTGAAAATCTGAATGTCTCCGTTCCTATCACAAAGCAGGGGCATAGCCAGACCTGCCATTTTGGGTGGGCCCTTCCCACCCACACCCCCATACATATATACATTTTTTTATAACCTTCCCCTCCGCCCTTGCATCCATCTCTCCCTCTCTCCTTCCATCCTCTCTGCCCCTACTCACATGTCTTAATCTTTTTCCCTCTCCTCTTCTCCAGACCCAGCATCTGCCCATCTCTCACTCTGAACCCCCGGCTCTATCTCTGAGCTGTCACCGACAGCGATTCCTATAGGCAACCTGTGCTAGCCTTGCAGACTCCCCTCTACTGTGTTCCCGCCAGTGAAGAAACAGGAAGTGACATCATTGAGGGCAGGACACGGTAGAGGAAATCTTTCAGGGCCGGCGCAGACTGCCTATAGGAATTGCCACCAGGGAAAGCTCTGAGGTACACCTAGGGGGATGGGGGGTTCAGAGAGAGACAGGCAGATACCATGCCATGAACGGAGAAGAGGAAGAGAGGAGCGTGAGGTGCTTTGGGGGCCGTATGGGCCAGTAGACTAGATGGGCCTGAGGCAAGAATGGGTAGGCCTGTGCCCACCCAGGCCCACCCGTAGCTACGCCACTGTCACAAAGAGGAGGGGTTTACAGATAAAATTAAACTAGAACTATCCCCTGTGGGAACCTGAAAAGGCTTCCATAGACACTGTTTGATGTGGGGCTCAAATATTCAGAGAGGTATTTTTGGAGACAGGGTTAGCCCACTGGCTCTGTGGTAGTAATGATAGTTGACATTCAGGAGATCAGGATTTTGAATCCTGAACGTAGTTTCTTTTACTCGCATGGCCAGGGTTTGGAAAACTGAAGAGGCAGCATTCATAACCCCAGAGGCTGGCAAAGTCTCAGTCATTGCATAGTGGTGACACCTAATGGTCAGGTTTGGATTTAATGCATTCTGAGTTCCTGAATGATCTCTCTTTGGCTAAAGCATCATTGCCACTATGTTAAATTACAAGAAGGGCATTAGGAGATTAAAAGATGGGGGGGGGGGGGGGGGGTTACAACACTGAGTCCCAAAGAGGGCTGACCAATTGAGCTAAAAGTCCATAGAAACTACAGAAATTTACAAGGATGAAAAAATATTTCTGCAAATCTTAAGACCCGTTCAACAGAAACTACAGTCAACAGATAGTGACAGTGTGCGGTATCACTCCTTTTCTTTCAGTCTCAAATGGGTAGCACTGTGAGTAGGAAGATTATTGCAAGCATATGCTTGTCGTCTACATGACCCCACATCTTTCTGCAGCAACACGTACTTCCTTTTTAAACCAGAAATATGCATCTTTGTGATGTTGAAAGCACAGGGCTGGTACAGGGATGTTAGGCATTTTAGGCAAACCTTTAATTTTGGTCCCCCTGAGCCTTCTCTCCCCACATTCCAGCATCTCACTGCTCCCTCTTTTCCTCCTATAGTCCAGTTTCTTCTTGTCCTCCATCCCCATGGATCAGCAGTCGTCCCCCCCCCCCTCTTTCTTAAGTACATAAGCATTGCCATACTGGGACAGACCGAAGGTCCATCAAGCCCAGTATCCTGTCTCAACAGTGGCCAATCCAGGTCACAAGTTTCCAGAAAGATCCCAAAACAGCAAAACAGATTTTATGCTGCTTATCCTAGAAATAAGCAATGGATTTTCCCAAGCCCACCTTAATAATGATTGATGGACTTTTCTTTTAGGAAATTATCCAAACTTTTTAAAACCCTGCTAAGCTAACTGCTTTTACCACATTCTCTGGCAACAAATTCCAGAGTTTAATTACTCATTGAGTGAAGAAATATTTTCTCTGGTTCATTTTAAATTTACTACTTAGTAACTGCTTTGCGTGCCCCCTAGTCCTAGTATTTTTGGAAAGAGTAAACAAGCGATTCACATCTACTTGTTCCACTCCACTCAGTATTTTATAAATCTCCATATTTCCCCTCAGCCATCTCTTCTCCATGCCAAAGAGCCTTAGCCACTTTAGCCTTTCTTCATAGGGAAATTGTCCCATCTCCTTTATCATTTTCATTGCCCTTCTCTGAACCTTTTCTAATTCCACTATATCTTTTTTGAGATGTGGCGACCAGAACTGCACACAGTATTTGAGGTGTGGTCGCACCATGGAGCGATACAAAAGAATTATAACATCCTCAGTTTTGTACTCCATTCCTTTCCTAATAATTCCTAACATTCTATTTGCTTTCTTAGCCGCAGCTGCACACTGAGCAGAAGGTTTCAATGTATCATCAATAATAACACCTAGATCCTTTTCCTGGTTGGTAACTCCTAATGTGGAACCTTGCATCACATAACTATGGTTTTTGGGTTCCTCTTTATCACATACATCACTTCGCACTGGCTTACATTAAAAGTCATCTGCCATTTGGATGCCCAGTTTCCCAGTCTCGTAAGGTCCTCTTGCAATTTTTCACAATCTTCTTGTGATTTAATAACTTTGTGTCATCAGCAAATTTAATTACCTCACTAGTTATTCCCATCTCTGGATCATTTATAAATATGTTAAAAAGCAGCAGTCCCAGCACAGACCCCTCACCTCCCCAGCAGTCCAGCATCTCTCCCACACTCCAGCATCCCCCCTCCTTTATAGTCCAGGATCTCCCCTTCCTCTCCCCCTGATGCTTGCCACTGAGTCATTATCACGAAAGACAAAACAGCAGGACTGAGCAGGCAAGCCAGAAACTAAACAAAAAGGAAGCAGAGGGCCTCAGGACATGCACACACTAAAGGATGCCATGTTCCCTCCACTCAATAACAAGAAGTCAGTGTCAGGGTGGGTGGAGATGTGGCAGGCCTTTAGTGCATACGTGCCAAGCTCTTCCTGCTTGGTTAGCTACTTGCTTGCAAGGCCTTAGCAAGCTGTGTGTGGCTGTACAGAGGGCAAGGGAAGCTGTCCACTGGCTTCCCTTGCGCTGATGTCCTCAAAGTGGGCAGGGCAGGAGGGCACCGAATCAGGATGCATTTGGTGCTTGCAATGCTCCTGTCTGTATGTACTGACTTGACATACATAATGTTTTGACTCATGGCAAAGTTCTATGTGGGAGGGAGGAGGAAGGTGAATTATTATAGAGGAACTGGTGTGGTATACAGAAGAAGGGAAAGGGAGATGATTGGAGGAAGGGAGATGGGAGTATGATTTACATGCCATCCCAATGTGGCATCATTTCCTCTGCAGAGAGCTGATCTGGGAGGGGAGAGGTCAGCAATGGCAGGGGATAGTTACAGGGAGGGGGGAAGAGCAAGTGGGAGAGGAGAATAATGGAGTATAGGGTACGGGGTTAGGGGAGAAGAGAGAGGGGAATTAGTGATGGAGGTATAACGGAGGGAGGGAGGTGTTAATAGGGTCTTGGAATGTGAATGGGCTCAATAATCCAGGAAAGAGGAGCATGGGACGGGAGAAGAACAAAGGAATATACTCCCACTAATGTGAAGGGATGAGGAAGGCTTTAGGCACTCTTAAGCTGTGGTAGCCTGAACAAATGCCTCACTGGCTTCAGTGGCGTTCCTAGGCTGCCTGACACCCGGGGCGGATTGCCGATGCGCCCCCCCCCCCCCCGGGTGCAACGCCCCCCCCCCCCCGGGTGCATTTTTGCCTGCTGGGAGGGTGCCACGTGCCTGTTGGCAAGTCCGCTCGTTCCCTCCCTGCTGCTCCCTGTGCCCTGGAACAGGAAGTAACCTGTTCTGCGCAGAGGGAGCAGCAGGAAGGGAACGAGTGGACTCGGCCAACAGGCGCGCCCCCCCCCCCCACAGCAGCATGCACCTGGGGCAGACCGCCCCCCCCCCTTGGTATACCACTGACTGGCTTACCTCTTAAGCCAGCCAGTGCACATTAATTAAGGGGCCCTTTTACTAAACCACGTAAGTGTCAATGCATGCCAAAACGGCACGCATGACATTTTTGGCACGCGCCCACTACATTCACCCAAAAAATATTTTTTTATTTTCTGGCGCACGTCAGCTATGCCCGCCAAGTGGCATTTGCCACTCATAGGTCATTACCGTCCGGTTACCACGTGAGACTTTACTGCTAGGTCAATGGCTAGCCGTAAGGTCTCAGACCCAAAATGGACTTGCAGCAATTTTGATTTTGCCGCACGTCCATTTTTGGCAAAAATTTTAAAAAAGGCTTTTTTACAGGCACGCTGAAAAATGGATTGGCACACACCCAAAACCCACGCCTACACTACCTGCAAGCCATTTTTCAGTGCACCTTAGTAAAAGGACCCCTAATTAATTAATTAATTAATTAATTAAAAAAACTGCTGTTAGAACCATAACATGGATTGGTGGTTATGGTTCTAACAGCAATTTTATTTATTTATTTATTTATGTGCATTTGCTTACATGCCTTACTGGATTAGTCAAGGCATAGCACAAAAAAGTTTTCATAACATGATCATATTACCCCTCTTGTCACTGAACCACTGGTTCACTCTTTCCTTCAATATTAATTTCAAAATTATTTTACTAGTTCACAAGTTTTTTTTTTTCCACTGGTTTACCACTGTATCTTACCTTGCACCTCGTTCACCTGTACTCCTCTTGGCCCACCAGATCTCAGAACATGAATCTCCTACATCTTCCCCCAGTCTCTTAGGTTCATTTTGAATCCACTTGGCAATCTGCCTTCTTTATTGTTGCTCCGTCCCTTTGGAATTCTTTACTTCTCACTCTACACACAGAGTTTAATTACATTCAATTCAAGACTGACTTGAAAACTCTTTATTTCTCTTTGGCTTTTGGAGATGCATCAGGCAGCGTGACCAGTTTCTGACCCATATGCTTTAATCTGTCTTTTCTCTTTCTTCTTTAACACTGTAACAATGTAAAGTGCCAATATTCAGCTTGTAGAAGTTAGCTTTAAAAAAAAAAAAAACCTGGCAACTGTGGTTAAGAACATAAGTGTTGCCATAGGGAGATAGACCACAGATCCATCAAGCCCAGTATCCTGTTTCCAGCAGTGGCCAATACAGGTCACAAATGCCTGGCAAGATCCCAGAAGAGTAAAACAGATTTTATGCTGCTTATGCTAGAAAAAAGTAGTGAATTTTCCCAAGTCCAGCTTAATAACTTTTTTAAACCCTGCTAAGTTAACTGCTTTTACCATATTCTCTAGTTAAAATAACAAAAGCTGGCACTGAATATCTAGAATCAGCGCTGACCAGTAGTGCTGTCTGTCTAGTAGCAATATTCAGACCACTAACCAGAGGCTTAAGCAACTGGAGACTTTGCTTGCTTATCAGGCGACAAAACTGGCTAATGATGCTTTTGCTGTACTTTTGAGCATTAATGGTTATTTCGACTGTAGGCGACAGATTAAAATGTGTTTGTTCCAGAAATTTGTATGTGGACAATTATAATAGGTCTATTATGTAAAGCTATTGATAATATTTTGGATGTTTGTAATAGCTGGGAATGCCCAGTTTTTATGACCGTTAGCCGCTTAGAACTGTGAGATTATAGTGAAATATAAAAATAAAGTGTTATGTTATGTTAAGTAACTAGATAAAGTTAGGACAGCCTTTTCGGTAACCTTTAAATATTGGCCCCTAACTGTTTTATCTTTGCTTTTCTTCCCCTCTCTTTTCTGTTTACAATAATCAAAAATTATATGATAAAGATAAACTTGCCTTGATATATCTCTGTAGAAGGCAGAATAGGAAATGTCTGAATAAAATTAATTCCAAAAAATGCAACCCATCATTACTCATTCATTACTGATCCACTTTTAATTACAATCACATTGATAACCCCAAATAACCTAAAATGCACATTCAAAAACTAGATAAATCTTTGCTAATCCCAATTACTGTATAAAAATCCATGCTTTAATCAATTTTTGACATTTTATAAAGTCGGGTTCTACACTAATTGGCAAAGGTAACATATTCCACAATTTGAGACCAAAATAGTTCAAAGCTCTTCATCTAGTTTGCTGCAATAGAACACACAAAGGGACACTCCGAAATAATTTCTGCAAAGAAAGCAACAGTCTACAAGGCTAGTAGGTAGCCAAAACATCAGCCAACTATCAAAGTTTTCTTTGCTGCACTGTCTTAAAAATCAAACAAAATGTTTTGAACTTGACCTTCAATCAATCAATGGCAATCAATGTGGGGAATGAAGGATTGGGTAATGTGATCGTATAATTTCATTCCAATGTATTGGGGTAACCTATGTGGGATGGTAGGGTTGAAAGTGTCTAAATTTTGAACAGTGGTTTTCCTAGTTTTGATAGCTGAATGGGTTGTTTGATAACCTGGTAATAAGATATAGAGGGGAACTTGGGTGTTGGAAATTGGATTTAGTGATCTTGGGGGGGGGGGGGGGGAGGACGTTATCAACATGGGCTAGTGTTACGATGAGTTATTTTATCACTAGTTGTGCTGTTTTAGCACAGGGTCCCATTTTATGCAATGAGACTGTGGTAAAATAACCCATTTTAACAGTAGCCCATGTTGATAACGTTCCTCCTTAGTGCTGGTCTTGTTAAAATCATAGAAAAAGATAAATGGCAGAGGCCAGTAGTTTGACTTATTCTGGACATATCCTAGACTACTCTGGAGGACTGTGGTGGGAAAGGGATTGAACTTTCAGGTTAAAATCGTGGATGGTGGATATCTGGTGTTAAACTGGATATGGGAATTGATTTGCTCATCAACCCAAAATGGAAAAAGTGCAATTGAGCAGACTGGTTAGACCAATGTGATTGTTTATTACCATCTTGAACTTAAGTTCTGTTACTATGTTACAATTTTTTAAGGGTCCTCCTGGTCCTCATGGAAACCCTGGTCGCTCTGGTCCTCCAGGTGCTAAGGTGAGTACTTTACTTGAGCATTTTCCCCAGCATCATATGATATGCAAGAACATTTTTTGTAGTAGCACTTAAACAGAAAATATTGTAGTATTTTCCCAGTCTTTTGATGCCTCTTGCTTTTTACCATCTCATCTTCATTTCTATTTGATCTCCTTGTCTATCTGTTTTGCCATTTTATTCCTTTCTTCTCTTCAGACTTCTATGTTTTTGTTTTTTAATTTTTGTAAATCTTTCCTGTCACTTTTCTTCAGCTTGGATTCTCCCCCTTTTCTTTATTTCTTCTTTCATACCATGTCTTCCACTTCCTGCTTTAACATTCCTCCCTTTCTTCTCAAACTCCAAAATGAATAGAGAAACACACTGAGCTTTATGTTCATAAAAGGCAAGATTAGATGTGAGTGACTGAAGCCTGTAACTTGATATAAATACACATCCTACCTAATAGAACGAAATCTGATGGGGCTTTCAAATACATGCCTGACATGAAAGGAGAAAAGGCAAAAAGCTGAAACGAGTGTACTTGGTCCCTTGTTACAGAATTACTCTCTAATAACATAACAATAAATGATCATAATGTAATAACAAAGCACCTGATTGGCTCATAATCTATAAAGGAAAACAGACACCCACTTTAGTTTATAGGATACTAGCTTAGCAGGGTATATCCGTATGTATACGCTTAGGTGTGAGCACTTACCTTAGCCATAAAGCTGGTGTAAATACTCACACCTAAGTTCCAGTAATAGACGTGTAACTTACACACTGCCCATGTGTACACATGCAGACCACATGCTATCACAGATATGTGCATTGTTACAGAATAGTGCTTAGGTGGCACATATAAGCTAGTATTCTAAACATGTATGCATGTAGTATCTACCTTATAGAATTACCCCATCATGCTTATAAAACACTTTCTGTAAACCGAGTGTCAACCCATTAACTAACCTTTTGAAAAGATTCTGCCAAAGGAGTGTAAAGTAAGTTAAAATGCAGAACAGATCATATCACTATTTTCCATGCCAGACCTGCAATTGGGTCAGAGGTACAAAGTGTCACCACTAGGGTATGCAATATATATATAGTATACATGGAGGAGCATTTTAGATATGATGTTCAAGTCCAATTTAGGACGTTTTGCTAAAAATATCCAGAAATTGAGTATAGAACATAACAATTTCCAAACCAGAAAAATGTCTAACTTTTTGTTTTCAGAAAATGGCCATTTGATAGATGTTTTTATGCTCAGTGCGTCAATCTTTAAGACCATTAAAAAAAAATGTCCAAGGGAAAAACACACAAAAACAAGCCATTGGGATGTGTGGGGAGGCCAATATTCTTAGTAGACTGGCCACACAGACATCCCAGCAGAGATGCAGGTGGACTGCAGTGAATTTCACATAAAAGGTCTCATGTACACATCTCACTGTTACCCCTCCAAAACCCACCAAAAACATAATGTACCCAACTGTGCACAACCACAATAGCCCTTATGTCCGCAGATGAGTTTTAAAGGGCTCACACATTCCACCACAAGTGAACCAGTTAGAGTGGAATATGGGTCTGGGTTCCTTTCTCTACAGTGCATTGACCAACCACTAGGCTTCTGTAGGGACCTGCTTGCATCTCTAATAGGACTGGCTATAACATCTGAAGCTGCCATAGAGGCTGGTATGTACTGTTTCTTTTGAGAGTGGGAGGGGATCATTGACCACTGGAGGAGTAAGGGGAGTCATTCCTTAACCCCTCCAATGGTCATCTGGTCATTTAGGGCACCTTTTTGCGACTTAGTTGTGATTGAAACAGGTCTAGACCAAACCGTTTAACTTTTAGCCCTGTACATTTTTGCTTTTTTTCTATTATGGTAGAAGAACTTCCAAGTTTTGAGAACATCCAAATCCCACCCCAACAATGCCCCCTTGAGATTTAGAGAAATTACATAGAAATTTGACTTAAAAATGTGTTTTGAAAATAGCAATTTGGATGTTTTGGCAAAAAAAATATCCATCTGCCGCTTCGTGCCGCTCTTTGGACCAGGGGCGTAGCCAGACACCCAATTTTGGGTGGGCCTGGGCCCAAGATGGGTGGGCAGAAGAACCCCACCCCATCCCATCCCATAGGTGATTGGGTCTCTCCTCTTGCCTGTATGCCATATGGTCTCTCAAATATCCCTCCTCTCCTGCACACCTTTTAAATTTCAGACTTTCACCGGCAGTGAGGAGCAACTAATACACACTACTCATGTAGGCCCCACATCCTTCTCACTGATGCAGCTTCCTGTTTCCGCATAGGCGGGAATACGTCAGAGGGAAGGCTGTGGGGCCGGTGTAAGCAGTATATATCAGTCGCTGCTTCCTGCAGGCGAAGATCTGCTATTTATAAGGTATGCAGGAGGGACAGTTGTTGGGAGTTTTCAGCTTGGGAATCTCTGCCGGCCACATCATAGGTGTGCTGCTACTGGTGGGCCTGAGCTGAAAGTGGGTGGGCCTGGGCCCACCCAAGCCCACCCTTGGCTATGCCACTGCTTTGGACGTTTTTTTGTTTCAAAAATAAGCCCCATAGACATATTCCAGTGAATAGAATATTGCAAAGACCATGGACTGACATATTACACAGGTAAATAGTGCAAAGGCTGATGCACATATATAGACACAAACTTATCAACATATACAAATGTTAACATGAGATGAAAATAGTGAAATGGTATGAAAAATTTTGTCCACAAGTAGACTGCCAGATAAACTATTCAGGTTGCTGGCTAAGATCAATGAAGATGTATGTGGCTCAGAGTCAGTTGTATCTTCCATTGAAGACCCGCCAGAAAAGCCAGGTTTTGACCTGTTTCCTGACATGTAGTCCTGGATTATGCGCAGCTCTTCTGGGATTGAGTCCCAGAGGGAGGAAGCAGAACTTTGGTTTTTAAAAAACATTTAAATAAAGCATATGCTTTAGCTGCAAAGTAAAACAATTCAAAGGAGAAACAAAACAAAAAAAAATTCTGAAAACCCCATGGGCTGGAATACAGTACTACAATAACCCTTTAGAATTTCTTTCGTTGCATGAGGGAGAGAGTTTCTATTGTTCAACAATTTTTGCATTTTGTACTGAATAACATAGCATTTCATGCTGGCCAAGGGCTGAAAGAGAAAGCTCTGAAACCTAACCTCACTGTAACTCTGCATCAGCAGTTGTCCTTCCTTCCTCCCTCTGTGGGACCAAGTGTGACCCCTCTGATAAGCCAGAGCCCTGGCAGCCTTGCCAGATCGAAAAAGGCAGAGAAATGGCAGGGAACATACATGGGCTATGACAGCGCAAAATCAGGGCACACAGCCAAAGGCATTTGGCCACATTTCAACCACAAGCCTGTGCCATTTACTTACTGTCTCAAATATTTATTCAGCCCTGCTCTGGAAGATTCAGTGAAGAAACGCTCAGCATCATGAGGACCGTAAACACAACAGTGCCAAAATCCTGCATTGTATAGCAGAAATGGTAAAATAAAGATAAATAGTAGAGATGTAGAAAAAATGTAGTCATACAACATTATTGTGCAGTTTGCCATCATATAGGTAGTGAATGATTAATTAAGCATTTCTTGAGAGAGCTTCAAGGGTTACTAGGGGGGAATGAGGAGAAATGATAATGTAGTTGTTAAGTGCTCAGTCTCGGTGCTCAGCAACACACCACTTGCATTTCGTGAAACAATAAGTATAACCTCGGCATGTCAGCAAACACCAGACGTCCCTTGTCTTTTTCTGAAATTTATGTTAATTGATTAAATGTAGCTAATTTACTCACAGTTCGTAGATTCTCAGAAGTTACTGCCCCAAGGCAAGAGATTTCATAGTTCTGAACAGTTCGTTTTTTTCTAGCAAAAAAAGGTGCCGGTACTCAAATGCTAGGCCACCCTTCAGGGGTGGGGTGATCACTGAGGGACTCATCCCACAATAGCCAGGCCCCCTGCAACCAGTCACAGAATCTATGACAAGGCAGAATTGGTGTGTAGAGCCTGAGATCTTTCATTAAAACTTGAGGTCCCTGGGTCAATTTTAGCAGATAATGGAATAGGTGCCTGTACTCAGTACCCCCAAGTACCCCCTCAAAAAATGCCCTGGTTCTGAAAGCTGTGTCGGTGGGTGGAGGTGGAAATTTGAAGAAAAGGAAGCTTTATGGAAGAGGTGAGGTAGTTGTCAAGTAGACAGTGGTGTTCCTAGGGGGGCGGACACCCGGGGCAGAACTCCCCCCCTGGGTGCACGCCACTGGGGGGGGGTGCCACAGCACGCGCCTGCTCAGAGTTCCCTGACTTCGCGCGTTCGCTGCAGCTCCCTCTGACCCGGAACAGGAAGTAACCTGTTCCAGGGCAGAGGGAGCTGCAGCGAACGCGCGAAGTCAGCGAACTCAGAGCAGGCGCGCACCGCGGCACCCCCCAGCGGCGTGCACCCGGGGCGGACCGCCCCCACCGCCACCCCCCTTGGTACGCCACTGCAAGTAGATGAAGATGGTTCAGAGATGGGATGCTGATTTGTGCAATATTGTAAGAGAAAGAGTGAGTGAGGTAAAAAGACACGTTCACTGCAGGGGAGCAGGGGACATGTGCATCTGAGACAAGATGGAGAATCTCTGAGCTCATGGAGACAGAGAGGTCAAGAAAAACACCCACAAGCCCAGGGAGGGTGGGGTAAAGGGACCAATAGGGGGACAGAGCCTGAGACCAAGTAGCAGAGGTGGTCACAGAGGGCAGTCCTTGATTGAAGAGAAAAGTCATTCTCTGCTGACGCATCAGAAGCTTAGCTGAGAAAGGGAGGACACCTTTTCAGGAGAATAGAATACTAATAGCGAACTTTCTACAAACAAGCAGGGGTGGCTGCTGTACATGTGAGACTACGTTACACACAATGCATTGGTCATATATCATTGCTGTAAGTGACTGCAGCAGTAAAGTCCTTAGAAGTGAGAATAACATTAAACACATTTTAGGGCTACACTATAAAAACTAGCATAAGGCTTCTGGGGACAAAACACACAGTTCAGTACATACGTGCATGTTGTCTTTCACTCGCCACGCGTCTTTTCTGCTGCACTCTGGAAAATGCTGTGTTAAAGTGTGCTTTGACTCTGTGAAGGCTGCTCTCTTGTATTTCAGAAACTGTAAAATTTATCTCTTCTTTTCTGCTGCACTCTGGAAAAGTGTTAAAGGGTGCTTTGACCCAGTAAGAAGGCCGCTCTCTTGTATTGCAGAAACTCTTTAAAAGTTAGGTTTGGAAAAGGGCGTTCTAATCAGATCCCCCTTTCCAAGAATCTAAGCAGCTGTGGTGACCTCAGCCTCTTAAGAACGACCCGTTCCTTGCAGTAGCCGAAACCACAGCTAACTCTCAGGCTGTAGGGACATGAGGAGCACTTAGTCTCCAGCAAATACAGACCATCGACCTCACTTGTACAGATAGGAGAGGAAGACCCATGAATCAAATAGTCTCGACGAAAGACATGATCTCACATTTCGTTGAATTATGTAATTTAATAATTTCTTAATTTTTGCAGGGCCAGAAAGGGGATCCTGGAATATCTATTGGAAAAGCACTAAATGGATTAAAAGTAAGCAAATTGGACCTTGGAAATTTGTATACTCCTGCTATTATTTATCATTTTTATAACACTACTAGACAAAGGTAGCACTGAACACGAACACACAAGAGACGGTTTCCTCACAAATCTGGCAACTTGTGGAGCTTCCAAAAGATGTATCCAAAATGATGAGACAAACCATATCGATCAAATATACCCAAAAGGTTGTTGTTGTTATTATTAATTTAGTATTTTTAATAATCATATAAATAGTTCACTAATTCATTTTCAATGTGTAAGAATATTTTATAAAAATATAAATTAAAAAACAACAACTGGGTGGTGATTTTTCTTTGCCGTTTCCTTATTATATATATTGGACTGAACAAAAATACTGATATACAATGGGCCTGATATTCAGCCGGCGACGATCAACATTTTGTTGACTGCCACGGCGTTAAACCTGGAAATTCATTGCCAGGCCATGTCCGGGCTCCAGCATTGAATTTCTGGGTATACAGAGCTGGCAAAAACACGACCAGTTCGATATTCAGCACTTAAGGCCTCTTTTACTAAACCGAGCTAGCGATTCCTGGCGCGGCAAATGGGAGGAAGCCCATAGGAATGGAATGGACTTCCTCTCATTTGTTGGGCGGGGATCGCTAGCATGGTTTAGTAAAAGAGGCCCTTAATCAGTTAGGAAGAACTGCATAATGATAGCACTGCGTTTAAGCGTCACCGAAAATGCCCAGGGGTCATTCCAAGTCAAGTGGTCTGATTTCAGAGAAATGCCCTGCTCGACCATCACGGATTTTGATGAAATTTTCTGTGAACATTCTTACATGTCCCCAATGAACATTGGTAAAGTTTTACGTTCGCCGATGCAATACTTGCTGAGATATAGTAATCTGTTATGCCTCTGAGATTTCAGCAACTTTGAGACACTGTATCTCCGGCAATATTTTGTTGAGAGAAACAAAACTTGACCATCTAGTACAACGTTTTGTGCTCTATTAAACAAAATAATATGAAAATCTTCATGAGCGATTTCCACAAAGAAAACTTGGAACAAACTTGGTCTGAAAAATTTGCGGCACGAAAAAATTGTAAAGTTTGGCTTTTTATATCTCTGGAATTAAAGGTGTGATAAATGTGAAACTTTGCACACAACAACTTATCAAGACAAGGTTTTAGAATATAAAATTTCATTCTCCTAATATTTTCCATTAGTTCACAAATTGAGTGTAAAGTTGATAATTTTTGCAAAAACGCCAAAAATAGGGTATTTTTAGCCCACTTTTACAAAAAAAGACCTTCTGGAAACTCTTTTTAATCATTTTCATTAGAAAGAGCAGGTGGTTTTAATGACCAGGAGCCCAATGTGTAAAAGTAAAATGTGTTCCACTTATCTTTAAAGTCCTCATGCACTAATCTGCCTCTTCCACGCTGCATTATAGCCATCCAAAGTCCAGTGTCTAACAGCAGCATATATAATCATTTCTACTCTACTGCCAATGCTTTCTGACTAGAAGAAAAAGTCACCAAGGGCTGTCAAGTGTGGGTCACTGTTGAGCAGGCGGTTTACTGCTTTTCCTTATGATTTAGATTGTTAAAACATTGGTCACTGGTATGCTAAGGTTTTATGGGGGGGGGGGGGGGGTTGTATCCTTTTTTCGATACACTTCTTAGGAGTCCAGTTTACCTTGACCCTGACACAGGCATATTGACACTGAAACATGGCCATGTCGGGTCTACCCCTTGTGCTTTTTCTTCTTGTTTTCATGTGTGTACTTTGACCCTCTCTTCTGCCATTTGAATGTAACCTTGGGCATCTTCAGGGAATAACCTGGGAAACAGGAAAAAAAATAAATAATCAGCCATCCTAAAATAAACCTTAAAAACTTTCAGTGTGGCTTATTTGTTGTAGAATGCCCTCCAATTTGGCTACCACTACCAATGAAAAAAAAAGCCAGCACATTGCAAAAAAAGTAAGAAACGGGCAGTGATGAAATGTGACCTCATTACTCACAATTTATATGTGAAACAATATTTGAGAGGTTTATTTTGGGCCCCTTATACACATTCTTTATACATATTGAGGTCGATATTCAGCTAGCAGCATTCACGGGCCCTTTTACAAAGCCATGGGAGGGCTAACACATGGGTAGCTTGCACCAAATCAGCACTGCTGCTGGGGTAGCGCATGCACCTGGTGGTAATTCTGAGTTTGATACACGCTGAATCCCGCAGTAGAAAATATTTTTCTCTTTTCTACCATGGGGGATGTTCCCGGTGGTATTCAGAAGTGCAGCCATGTTGGTGCACGCTGCATGGTTACCGCATGGGTAGCATGTGAGCCCTTACCGCTGGCAGCAGGGGCGTGGCCAGACCTTAGCGGGAGGGGGCTCCAGAGCCCAAGCTGGGGGGGGGCACATTTTAGCCCACCTCCCCCAGCCGCCAACATCCCCCGCCACTTTTGACCCCCCCCCCCCCCACCGCTACAAGGTACTTTTGCTGGCAGGGGTCCCCAACCCCTGCCAGCCTTAGTCTTCTTCAGCGCCGGTCTCTGGCATGTTCGCTTACTTTGCTGATCTGTGCTGTGTGTCTTGACATCTTGCACAGAACGTGCAGGATGTGCTGGACGTCAGGACTCACAGCACAGATCAGCGAAGTGAGCAAACACGCCGGAGACCGGCGCTGAAGAAGATTAAGACTGGCAGGGGTTGGGAACCCCCGCAAGCAAAGGTAGCTTGCGGGGGGGGGGGGGGGTCGAAAGTGGCGGAGGAGGTCATGGGGGAGTCAAAAGTGGAAGGGGCCAGGACTAAATCTGTTGGGGCCCATGCCCCCATGGTACCACCTAGCTACGCCCCTGGCTGGCAGTGCTTGCAGCTTACATTTTCAGGCCGTCTGCGATTCAAACAGGCAGGCACTCTGGGGCCTTCCCAATCTGCCATGTATGGCCATCTCTGATGCAACTTCCTGTTGCGAGGGCCGGACATGGCAGAGGGAAGTCCTCGCAGTGCCCGTGTAAATCGTGGACAGCTTGAAAATGTAAGCTGCAAGCACTGCAGCGGCAGCGGGGGAAGAAGCAGGAAGTGGCAGATTCTGGACTTGTGGGAGGGGAAAGTGTGGAGCTATGGTGGATTGTGGGCGGCAGGAGGGAGCTCAAGATGTGCCGCAGCACCCCTAACAGTTTGCTGCGGCGTACCAGGGTGCCGCGGTGCACAGTTTGGGAAACGCTGAGTTAAACTATTGAAATGCAGATTATTTTCATTGTTAGGAAATACAAGCCATGTTGATGTTCTATCTAGCATTTTAGAAGTGGTAATACTTTTGATATCAAGATTAACTTACTTTAGGAAAAAGTGCCATGGAATTTTTCATGTCCACAGAATAGATATAATTAATCACAGTTTTACATTTATTTTTATACAAATAGCATTTCCTGCGTGACATTGCTTCTTTAAATCATGTTCACCCATTGGTTCTGTACTGGATGAGAGAGCAGCAACCCCTATGATGTCATCAAAGCACCCATTGCAGCACCCAAAGCTACAGTTCCTGATAAAAATTTTCACATCCTTGTATATTTTTCAAATTCTGCTGTCTAAGAAATACAGAGCAAAATGCATTAATTTAGATGTGTTTCAGTGATCTATGCAACACACACTACATGTCCTACATGAAAACAATTATAGAAATGTTCGGAAAGTAGTCAAGAATAAGAAAACAAATGCTCCTGAACCATAAATCTTCAAATCCTTTGCCACAGAAACACATTATCCTGCTAACCTCATCCCTACAGTAAAACAAGGTGGTTGCAATATTCTATTGTGGGGATGCTTTGTAGCAGCAGGGATAAGGAGGCTTGTGAAGACTGATGGAAAGATGGATAGTGCAAGATACAGTGTATCATAGACCTGGGACTGGGGAGAAGATTCACCTTTCAGTAGAACATTGAAGCTAAGAACAAAGCAAAAGCAACAAAGGAGTGGCTCAGCAAGAACTGAATGACCTTGAGTGACCCAGTCAAAGCCCAGACCTGAATCCAAGAGCAAACTGCAGTCTACAGATGATCCCTGACCAAGAAAGGGCCAAAACTACACCATCCCACTGTGTAAAACTGACACATATCCTAAGTTACTCATAGCCTTTACTACTGCAAAAGGAACTTCTACCAAGTGTTGAGTTAAGGGCTGTGAAGACATTGCACTCAAGACTTTTTGGTTTCTTATTTGTAGTTTTATTTTTGAATATTTTTATCATTGATCTTTCACATTGAAAGTATAGAGTATTAAGTGTAGATCAGTGAAAAACTCTTACTTTAATGCATCTTGAATTTTATATTTTAGACAGCAGAATTTGAAAAATGTACAAGGGTGTGAAGACTTTTAAAAGGCACTTTATATGAGTCCCTCCCATTCAACTACTATCCAAAACTGACCCTACTTGTATTTGGAAATCTTATGAGATCAGACATGAAGATGGTGTTACAGGTGACTATTGAATAATTAACCAATTCTGAACAAATTTTGGGCAACTGGCAAATCATTTACATTGTTATATGCTACCTTGAGAGATTGGGTAGTTGCAGAGATTGGCCATGGGATGCATAGCATTGACTTATGGGCTTCTCATTTCTAGAAATTGAAAAAGCAAAGAGAATCCACAAGTGTGGAAAACTCAAGGGATCCCACGGGAAAACTCAAATAGAGGAGGAAAGTGGGAATGAAAACCAGGCTATCTAAAAGACAGGACCGCGGAGTACTGAAGTAATGCAGTATTTATTGAAAATCGAAAAGACTCAACACAACGTTGTGTTTCGGCCGGAAGGCCTACATGGGGAGTCTGTGAATCTCTTGTGAAGAACTGAGATTCCAGAAGTAACGTCAATAAATTATGATGGTCTTTTTTTTTACAGTTTGATATTTTATTCATTTTCTAAATTTTACAACTCAAGAAGAGATGATTAAGAAATTTGAAATAACAACTTAAATCGATTATCGATTATCCATATAAACAATTAAGCAGAAATAAATGTGTCACTTTCGACCATTATACTAAGGCAATTTTAATCCAAGAAAAGGAAAAAAAATCAAATAGTAATTTAAAGACATTAGTAATTAAAGAATTAGTTACTACTTCCCACCAAACCTCCTCAAGCCTATCAAACAGTGTGCTATCTGTTAGTTAACTATTACATTAACAAGCAGCTTGGGATCAAAAAATTGAAATTGCTTGGATTGAAATAATATTTGGCAAATGCAAGGAAATTTAAGTATAAAATTAGCCCTAAGGGCTGAAGTCCTCGGGCGCATGGCCAAAAAGGCCCTTTGCCTTTTCTGAGTTTCTCTGGAGAGATCGGGATAAATTCTTATTTTAGATCCTAAAAACAGTGAGTCCAAATGTCTAAAGGAAAGTTTCAAAACAGCATCTCGGTCCATCTCCAGGGCAAAAGAAACCACCACAGTAGTTCTCTGAGTGATAACTTCCAATGAAGATTGTAAAAATGATGTCAAGTTCATGCCGTCTCCTGTTTGCGGTTGAGAAATTCCACCATCCAATTTTCTGTTACTTTGTAAATGCTGTGCCCGAACTGTAGGAGGCAGTGAATCACTTGGCATCCCTAATATTTCTACCAAATATTTCTTTACCATATCTATTGAAGATATTAAAGGGGATCTGAGAAAATTAGTTAGTCTCAAATTAAATTTTCTAGATTGGTTTTCCAAGTATTCTAAGCAACGAAAGGTAAAATTTCTATCCCTTATTGAGACTTTCTAATGTTTGTAATTTTCCCCCTAATTGTTTTAACTCAGAGGTATGTTGGGCAGTTGTCTGTGCCTGCAAGAGGACTGCTTCAGACAATACCTTTATTTCAGCAGTATTTTTTGCAGTTTTTTGTTGCGAAGAGGAATGTAATGTAAAGGTCAAATCCCAGAGTGACTCCATTGTCACTACGGCTGGTTTAACCAAAGTCCCCAGAACAGAAGCAGGAGGGGGGAGTGCTCA
Source organism: Microcaecilia unicolor (assembly GCF_901765095.1). Lineage (NCBI taxonomy): Eukaryota > Metazoa > Chordata > Amphibia > Gymnophiona > Siphonopidae > Microcaecilia > Microcaecilia unicolor. The sequence goes on along the minus strand of NC_044036.1, from coordinate 296,945,185 downwards.
GAATCTGGTTCAACCTATTTACAATTTGTGAAGGCATAGTTTGTGGGGAAATTCGCTCTTCCATCAAGCCAGTCCTAGGCGTTTCTATCGGAGTGGGCAGGTTCCCTCCCTGCTCGTTCATGTCCCCGTCTGGAGTCCGAATTGCAGGACCCGCCTCCGCGTCTATCCCTCTTGGCTGTGGGGGAGCTGCACGCTGAACGGGGCTCAAAGAAACCCCGTTTACACTGCTGGCCAACTCAGGAACATCGGCGCCGATAGCAGCAGAGGAGGCTTGCCTGGGACCAGTCGTCATCCCAAACTGCTCCAACGTCGGTTGCTGCCGGAGGTAGGACCCAGTGAGGGTAGAGGGATTATCCCGCACTTTGCCTCTCCTTTTCCCCATATCGCAGGAGATTCAGAGAGCCTTCGCAGCATTTGCTTGGAGAGTGTCTGGGCGCGTCTGAAGCCGTAACTCACTATGCAGCCATCTTGGATCTTCAAATTATGATGGTCTTTAGAAAGACCGTTAGCGTGGGAATATAACTAAATTGTGAGCAAAGCAATCTGTCTTCAGATAGCCTGGTTTTCATTCCCATTTTCCTCCTCCAATAGAAATTGAATAAGGACATAATGCCAGAGCTTTAAAAAAATGTGGGACTTTCCTGCGCACTAAGGGGTCCTTTTACTAAGGTGAGCTAATGGACTTAGCACGCTAATGATTCATGTGTGCTAAATGATAAGACGCCCATTATATCTTATCATTTAGCACGCATTAATCATTAATGCACTCTAAATCTGTTAGCGCACCTTAGTAAAAGGACTCCTAAGTCCAGATTCAGTGCAGCACAATTTTGAATATTTTTTTTTCAGGTAGTGCCAATGTTCGCATTAGCATGCCTTACCTGTAAATAGTTAACATGGGATCACTTACTGCTTCCTATTTAGGAAGTGCTAACTGCCCCCATATAACTCTGCATTAGCCAGTTAGTGTACTCTAATGCGAATGCGCTAGCTGGTTAACACTTCCATACCCATTCCGTGCCTACGACATGCCCCCTTTAGTAAAAGCAGTGCCGTAGCGAGGGCAGCTGAAACCCGGGGCGGGTCACCGCTGCGCATCCCCCCTGGGTGCAGCACGGCGCACCCTCCCCCCTCCAGAGCGCACCCCCCCCGGAACACATACTTACGAGGGAAAGCGGCGAGGGATGGGTGGGAGGGCCGAACCGCCCCGAGTGCATGTCGCTGGGAGCTGCGTCGGCTCCGCTGGTTCCCTGCTCTCTCTGCCCCGGAACAGGAAGTAGCCTGTTCCGGGGCAGAAGGAGCAGGGAACCAGCGGAGCCGACACCCCCCCAGCGGCGTGCACCCGGGGCGGACCGCCCCACCGCCCCCCCTTCTTACGCCACTGAGTGAGCCCTTAAGATACTATCACAGAAATGTGCTTTTGTTTTCTAGGATAGGATGCTTTATACCAGTTTTAAAGGGAAAAGGTTGAATCTGTCATGATTGGAGTTTTTTTTTTTTTTTTACAGGCGTACATCAGTAAGTCAGTGCCATAGCTACTGGTGGGCAAAATTGTAGCACTCTTGCTGTGGCTGGTGGGGAACCCCAGACTCTGTCAGCTGATGATTTCCTCCTCGGACAGCCGGCACTCTTCCAAATGGCAGCTGGCAGCACTTACCTCAAGCTGATGCTGACACCGGCCCCTCTGCACATGCTTAGTTTTCGTGCATGTGGAAGCACTGAGCATGTGCAGCTTGCCAGCAGTGGTGTCAGCTGAAGGCAAGGAGGCTGCCTGAGGAAGAAATCTTTAGCTGGCCGGGTTTGGGGATCCCCCAATAGCTCAGGTATTTAATATTTTAGGTTTGCAGGCAGGGGGGAGGGGCGGACCAGAATAGAGGGGGCTGGGGGGGGGGCAAATGCTGTGCCCACCCACCTTGGGCTCAGGCCCACCCAAAATCAGCCATCTGGCTACGCCTCTGTGGTCAGTATGAATAGAATGTGCAGCCTAATTTTAGTTTTCAGAATGTCAATTTCACTGTAAGAACAGTAGGTTTGAAAGCATGGCCGGTTTCTTGCAATCAGAACTTTTAAATGCTTATTGTTTATAACGGAAAATATAGGTGAACAAGTATGAGAGGTATCCTCTCAATCTCAGGTTTAATTTATGCGTCTTCAGGTGCGGAGACAAAGGGAACCCCACACCTTATCTGAACTAGTAAGTTTTAAGATAAGAGATCTGATCCCAAAACTGACAGGCAGAAGATCAAAAGCCCCGCGCTGTTCCAAACAGCACTCTAAAATAGCGCTGGAACAGTGTGGGGCGCTATTAGACCTATGATCAGAGATAATGCATGCAAATTTAAGCAGCGCAATTATCTCTGATTAGGGGGTAGAAGTGCAGGAGAATTGTGCCAGAGCATGCGCTCAGCACGATCCTCCCACACTTGTTTGACAGGTCTGGGCTGGAGACCAATGAAAAGAGAAGGGCGCCCATCTTTAAATCGGAAGATGGACATCCTCAACTGCCCTGTTGCAGGGATGGACAAAATTCAAGGGGGTGTCAGAGGTATAGCAATGGGGCAGTTGAGGATGTCCAAAATTTGGACATTTCTGTGACAGGGCAGTTGAGGACGTCCAAATTTTGGACATTTCTGCAATGGGCAGTTAACTGCCCCGTCACAGAAACATCCAAATTTTAGATGTTCTCAACTGCCCTGTCACAGAAATGTCCAAATTTTGGACGTCCTCAACTGCCCTCGCTGGCAGGTTTGCTGCAGGAGGGAATGAGGGCCTGCCAGCATGCAAATTCATGCTGGACAGGGCTCACCATTCATCCCCAATGATCTGCAAACCCTAACGCCAGCTCAGAGCTGGTGTAGGGTTTGTCGTGGCTAGCGACCCAATCTTTGGCACGCTGGACGCTGATCATTGGGTATGAATGCGTTAAGAGCTGATTAGCATGCATTTGCATACTACTTGCGCTAAGAGCCCTCAAGCTTGTTGTTTCACGCGCTCGAGGGCTAGGATCATGGGGCACTAACAGCCTCTAGCGCCGGTGTTTGCTTTTGCTCATCTGCCTGTGAGAGAGGGAAAAGTCAAAGGGGGAGTATTACATGATCTGTTATCTAAATGAAAGTGTGGTAATTGCTTATGCTTGTTTTTCAAATTTGCTTATGATTTCAGGGAGACTTAGGTCTGCCGGGATTGCTTGGACTACCTGGTCCTCTTGGTCAGAAGGTAAGAGCATTTATTTCTTGCAGACCATAAGTACATAAAGGATAATTCTATAAACTAGATTCCATCGTTTATACACTCATTGCACATGTAAATATTTAGAGTACTAGCATAGAACAAAAAGGGGGGGAAAAACTCTACGTACAGACAAACAGCAGCAAAGCAGAGAAGTAGGAGTTGACCAAAAGTACTCTGCAGCTATTAGGGTAGAAAATCAGTCTTTATTAAGCACCACAGTTGTCTAAAGACCCGACACAGGGCCGTGTTTTGGCGGGAATACCGTCTGCTCCAGGGGCCACAACAACTGTTCTGCCCTCCAAGCAATGCAGAAAGGTACACAGACCTCACAATAAAAGGGAGCGATAATGCACGGGTATTCTCATTTAGACAATCCCTATATTGCAGAATCATCACTGAGGCAGTTTAAAATTGCTTTGAAGACCTGGCTTTTTACCCTTGCTTTTACCGAGGGGTGGAGTCCAGCTTTTTGGGTTTTCTCTTTTTCCCCTTGTTCTCTTTCTATTCCTTTCCCCTTTCCTTGCATGATGACCTACCTACCTACCTATCTCCCTTTTTACTCTTAGCTTGACTTTGACTGAGTGTATGAGATTTTTTTTCCCCATTCAAAAATTGTAGTTCTTTTCATACTGTTTATTTTGTAAAGTTTAGTCTGTACACCGCCCTGGTCTGCCAGTTAGTAAAAGCAGTATAATAAGTGAAATGAAATGATAGCATCGGGGCAATTACTGAGGAATTTCAGTGGTATTATCTAGAAAATGTCGGGACAGTTAGTAAGGAATTTCAGTGGTATTATCTGGATAGTGTCGGGGGGGGGGGGGGGTTAGTGAGGATTTTCAGTGGTATTGTCTGGATAGTGTCAGAGTGAGGAATTTCATTGGTATCTGGATAGTGTCGGGGCAGTTAGTAAAGATTTTCAGTGGTATTATCTGGAAAATGTTGGGGCAGTTAGTGAGGAATTTCAGTGGTATTGTCTGGATAGTGTCAGGGCAGTTAGTAAAGATTTTCAGTGGTATTATTTGGAAAATGTCACCGCAGTTAGTGAGTAATTTCAATGGTGTTGTCTGGATAATTGTCGGGGGCAATTAGTGAGGAATTTCAGCTATTATTAAATTCTTGAACAGAAATTTTCCAATGCGTAAGCAATATACTTAAAGGAAACAATTATAACAGTCAATATAGAGGTCACAATAAGACATTTTAGTCCACAAATAAGAGGGAGCAAGAATAGAGATCTCAGAGAGCAGACTTTAAAAGGAAATAAGAATAATCTTACCATAAAGATAAAAAGAAAAAAAACAGCCAATACCAGGTAACTAAATCAAATCCTCAGGGCCGATCTTAGCAAGTGCGGGGCCCTATGCAGACCAATTTGGTGGGCCCCCACCCTAGCTCCGCCCCTACCCTAGCTCCACCCCATTGATAAGATTATTCCATTTTTAGAACATTTTTGTATTTATGAAATTTCAAATAAAGACAAATGAAGCTAAACTTGTACAAAAAAACTGATTGAAATAATTAGCACAATGCTATCACGAAACCTCCCCTCCCCAGAAATTATTCATTTCAAGTCCACTACAATTAGTAGTTCCAATTCTCATAACAAAGGAGAATAAAGGAAAAATATTAAGAAAAGATTCAGTACTTTCAAATTCCCCTATTACACTGTAACTCATCAAACCAGAGAGGCAAGTAGCCACATCAGTCACTAAATAGTTTGAACTGATTGTACGTACTTTATATCAGATTTTGCTACTTCATGATTTCCATTCTCAGATTTTAGCTTAGTAATCTTTTCTTCCTGTGATTGCAGTCTAGCTTCCAAATGATTAATTCGAGGTGTCATATCATTAATTACTGGAAGCAGTGTTTTAGCTAAATCTGCTATTGCCATCCAAATTTTTATCAGGAGAAATATCTGCAGATCTATGTGAAAATAACCCAGATATGTTAGAAACAGCCTCTTCCAAGCCAGAAGATCTTACTTGCTCAGCTTCTCCAGCAACTAATGCTGTTGGGCCAAATTCCTCTCAGGGAGGCAGACATTTCCAACCCTTGCACCGTCCGCAAGTGTCGTTAGATGAGAGAGACACTTCTCCTGATCTCCTGCCTGCATGGAATCCGATTTCGATTTGGCATAAGTGCACAACTGTTGGCGTCAGCAACGATGGCTCACCTCACGTCCTCACCAACTCCGACCTGGCTCCAGCTTTTCCCGCTCAGTGACTCCCGCCCTCGCGTCCGGAAACAGGAAATACATCAGAAGGCGGGACATTGAGCGGGAAGCTGGAGCCTGGAGGTGAGCTGTCGCGCTGCAACTGTGTCGTCACCGTCGGGGGCGGGGCCGTCGCTGCCTGGGCTGGCTCGCTGGCATCGCTCAGTTGGTCGCCGGGGTCCGGGGACTCGGGAGCTGACGGCAGGCTCAGCGGGCCCAAGCCGGGAGTGGGTGCTGCGCCGGTGGTGACGGGAGCGGAGCGGCTGAGCCGCGGGAATGGGGATCATCTCAGGCGACTAAGGCGAGCAGCGGCGGAGGTCGGAGCGGAGGCACGAGCGAGGCAGAGTTGAGCGCGGGGCCCCCTTAGGCGCGCCATGTGGGACCCCCTTAGGCGCGGGGCCCTATGCGGTCGTCTTGTTCGCCTCTGCCTAAGACCGGCCCTGCAAATCCTAATAATTAGCCAGAAACAACAATCATTCCTAGCTAAGCTAATGTCCATGAGATCTAGTCTGCAAAAAAAGTCTGTAGCTGAGAAGGTATATGAGACCTCTTGAGAGTGTGTTGATCTTTGCAGTGTGGGAAAAATTAGTCACTACTCATTTGTAGAGGCCAAGGTTTGGGGAAATCATTTCCTTCAGGCTCTGCTTGTCCATGATTATATATAGAGCACCCTTTTGGACAGCAGAGGCAGAAGAAGAGCATTTTGTAAGCCTGGTGAGAAATTCAGCAGAGAGATGCTATCTTTGTAAGTCTTTTTTTTTTTTTCTTTGTTGGCAAACATGTCAAGTGTGTTAACTAATTATTTCTTAACAGGGGAAAAAAGGCTATCCTGGACCACCAGGCCACCCTGGAGATCAGGTTAGTTGATGTCCCCAGGTCTTAGGACTGCTTTTCAAGTTGCTTGTTTGGATTAACATTTCAGCTGGTTTTCTCTCCAGAGACGTTGTAAGATTTGGTGTTCTATCGAATGTACTTCACTTTGAGTTTATTCTGCTTGATATTTTGTATTTATTTATTTATAATGTGTATGTAACTCTGAGGTGGGGGTAATGGAATAAAAATAAATATTAGTATTATTAATGTTATCTTACTAACAAACGATCTTTTCAGTTGTCTATGTTTGAATAAGCCTTGTGTTGGCTGATGAATAGCTTGGCTGTTTGACACCCCATTGGAGAGTGTTGTAAACCTATCCATTTGCTCTAGAGCAGGGCCCTAAGTGCTTTGCTCTATAAATAGTTCTTCCACCAGTAAAGACATTCTGGCACCTTTCCATTAACTCCTTGAGGTTTCTGGACCATTGAGCTTCCTCTCCTAAAACATGTCTTGTTTCATTATTTTATCTGATTTTCACTTATCTCGTTTCTCCTTTTCATTTTCTCTCTCTCTCTCTCTCTCTCTTTGTCCTTTCCAACAGTAATTCATCTACATAAGAGACTGAAACCATTGCTTTTTTTTCTAGGGAGAACATGGACCAGACGGGAGCCCAGGTGTCAAAGGTTATCCTGGCAGGCAGGTGCAGTGAATTTAACTGTGCTGCGTGCAGAGCAGAGGGATGGAGTTTTAACATAGACACCAGTGTGCCCCAGAATTAAATAAACTCTTAAATTACTGAATTTATTTAAGTATGAAATATGCCTTCTGGATATCAAGAGAAGGCACAAGCACGCAGGAGATCTCAGGCCAAGAGATCACAGTTCTTTTGTACTCCTGAGACCTGTGATGAGAGGGCGTTTGTATCCTGCTGTAGTTCTACAAGGTTATAAGAGTGTAAAAGTTTATATCCTGTAGTAGTAGCTGTGTATGAGAATGCGAGGCAGGCAACATTGGTCCAGTCCGGGGTTTGCTTCCATTGAAAGTAATGGAAATAAAACCCAGATGGGCTCAATCTGTCCTCCTTTTTCTGAAGTCATATGGTAACCCTATGCGGCAGGCTTGCAGTGTGGGAATTTGTTTTTATTTTCGCTCGTTGTGACATTAGCATTGAGATTGTTTCTTACTCTAGCTGTGGAAAAAAAAGTATGATTCTTGCTGTCAGTGCGTTTATTTTATGCATTGGGATTCATTAACCGCCTAAGTTCCGGTGATACACACATAATCTAGGAGTCCCTTTACTAAGCCGTGGTAAGAAGTGGCCCATGCTAGTTTTGGTGAATGAATGCTCCATTTTTTTTTCAATGGAGCATTAAATGGCTGTGCGCTAATATTAATACAGTAACATAGTAAATGACGGCAGATGAAGACCTGTACGGTCCATCCAGTCTGCCCAACAAGATAAACTCATTTACATGGTATGTGATACTTTATACGTATACCTGAGTTTGATTTGTCCCTGCCTTTCTTAGGGCACAGACCGTAGAAGTCTGCCCAGCACTCTTCTTATACTAAAAGTTCTGGAGCTAACGTCGAAGCCCCTGAAAATTTACACTCCAGCCCATCCCTATCTATTCAGTCACAATCAGGGCATAGACCGTAGAAGTCTGCCCAGCTCCCATTTTGTTTACCAGTTACCGGCGTCGCAGCCATTTACTGACTGAGCCCTTACTGCCACCTATTTAGAAGGTGGTAAGGGGTCAAGCGCTAACTTGGCGGTAATTGGGCAGCGGCCGCGCTGCCAAGTACCACCGGGAACACCCTCTGTGGTAGAAAATAGAAAATTGTTTTCTAACAGCACACGCCAAAAGCAGAACTACTGCCAAGCCACGCCTTTGTATAAGGGCCCCTTAGTGTTCTGTAAGTTAGGCAAAGAAGTGTGAGTCCCGCTTACCTATAAAATATATGTAATGTAAGTTACGTGCATAATTAAAGAATAGCACTGTGGCATGATTTTGGCATACAGATGCGTTATTCTAATGAGTTGCATGAGTAATTGGCACGTGTTCGTGCATATTTTCTAGAATTGCCCTCCCGGTACACTGGGAGTAAGATTAATGTGGGAACATAAGAAGTAAAGAACCCTGCTAAAGAGATTACGCAGCTTACTACAACAGCCTCTCAGCTGAGAAGATAGATGACAGTGTTATACTTCCTCTTGCTTGTGTTATTCTAGCCCTTTAAATAGTAGACCGTGTATTAATTTACTCCTGTAACTAGCAGCACAGATCCAGCCCAGCAACAGTATTGTCTGTGGAGTCTGTTGTTTCTCAGCAATGAAAGATTTTGAAACTCGCTTAAGTGCCACGTAATCCTACCCAGTCCATTTAAGATAGATTTCTCTGAACTTGCCTTTCTTTATTTTTCTTCTTCTTTAAGGGTTTGCCTGGCCCTGTAGGAGAAGCTGGTACTAAAGGCAGACGGGTGAGTAAGGGATCTTTTCTTTGCCTTCATCCTTAGTTGTTTAGGAGGTTAGTTTAGAAGTCATACCCGGCAATCCTATGCGTAAACAGCAGCATACACATCTGGATGGTTTATAATTTGCTAAGGCTGATTTTAGAATACTGTAGGTTTTACATACAAATGCCACGGATGTACATATTCAAAGGGTATGTGATCCAGGCATGGTGGGGACGGTCCGTGAATTATGCAGGTATTCCCAGTATCTGGTTACCAGAACCTGGCAGGATTTATTTATTTATTTATTTATTGCATTTGTATCCTGCAGTTTCTTTTCCCAGTTCCCAGCCCCTTTCTCCAAGTCCCCAGCCCTGGCATTAGCCCACAGCTCCCTTCTCCCAGTCCTAGGTATCTGCCTCCAGTTTCCTTCTCTCTGTCCCCAGCATCAGCCTCAGCCCACTTATCCCAATCCACAGCCTGCCATCATCAGCCGCCTAGTCCTTTCTACTTGCTGCTTCCGGGTGATTGCCGTGCAAGCCATTTCCAGGGATTTTCTTTTTCCCCCAGAAATGGCATGTGATCAGGACAGAACTACTGCTGGTGGCCGCATTGGGCCGGCGATAGTCCCAAAAAAGTGAGCGATTAGCTCGTGTTGGGTTTACCGCTGCTCTGTTAAAGGGCCCCTAAGTGTAATAGCTGCTGTTTTCATACTGTGCAACGCTGATTGTTTCCATAAAGTTGACTTTGAATGTGATGACTGATATCACCATGCTGCCTTACATATATCTGTCACCTTCCGACCAGGTTTGCTTAAATGCAATGAGGCCAACAGCAGTGACTTTGAAGGAATTATAATGCCAAAGTATACACTGTTGGCAGTGCACACTCAGTGCTGGTAGCGTTTGCCTTTATCAGATGTGTTATTTAACTCCTGAAATAGTTGTGCAATTGATGACAAAACTTGAGTCAGGTATATTCCACAAGGAGATTGTGACGGCGGGCCTTTGAGATAGGTGCACTTACTATCTAACAGACAGCTTTATCTGCATTATAAAAATAGATAAGTTTATGATTACTTTGTTGACACCTGTGATTGATATGGAAAAGATGTAATGAGCAGCTTGAAAGTTTTGCTTTGTGCATATACAAGTACAGCAGAACCCCCCCCCCCCCCCCCCCCAATTTTTGTTTGTTTGTTTGTTTGTTTTTCCCCTTGAGGACTCCATATAGTTTAATTTGTTTAGTTTATTGCCAGCTTTTGAAATTGTGCTGAGTTTACAGTTAGGATTATTTTTCGTCACAGTTTTAGGTAATTTGGTGAATGCTTTTTGAAGACTGATATGTTTAACTAAGAATAGAGGCTTATAATAAATGAAGCTTTATATGTGTAGTCTAGTTTTCCTTCGGCTCGAGGAGTGTACAGTCTTGAAATATATTAGCTCTTATAAATGATCTCATAGGCATGGAGGATTTTTCTTATTGGTACAGTACTTCCGCTTTTTCAAAATCTTTGATACCGGTCAACAGCTCCGAAGCTGTATGAGAGTCTAAGGATTGCAAGTTGATTACTGGCTTGAAACATTTTCTGTTTAAAACTTGTACTGTTAAAGCACTTTATTAGATTGTAAGCTCTGTCGAGCAGGGACTGTCTCTTCATGTTCAAGTGTACAGCGCTGCGTACATCTAGTAGCGCTTTAGAAATGATTATTATTATTATTATTACTTCTAAGTATAAGTTTAAATCTTCCATAATATTCTTTGCTGATCTTTTTCTCAGTGATTTGTGATGGACTATAGCATCTTCTTCTACGCCAAGATATTAATATACATTTTCCTGTTCACGTTCCTTTAAGTCACTGCCATCATCAGAGAGAGATTTTTAATTTTGCTCAATTTTCTTATATGGAAAATTGCTTTAGCACATTTATCCAGGCAAAACATCAGCTTTTCACTACATGAAGTGTTCTGTTAAGTGTTGAGTACTGGAAATACAAAGTTTCAAGCCATGTACAAACAGTATGTCTAATGTTATCTCTGGAGTGTTACCATCTCAAGGATTAAGTCTAAATCTGTAGCCAGAGGAATTAATAAGAGTACTCAGTGGATCAAGTGCCATACAAACAGGAGTGGTGACAAGGAGTCTCCCTGAAATATTTCTCGCTGGATCTTGATGTTAGGATGACAAACTGTCCATCTTCACACTTCAGATGGAGTGTGGTTTGCCAATTTTTCATTGGTATACTCAAGTCATTCCAGGATTTTTGTACATTTCAAAGCAATTTATTATCCAGGAATGTGGGTTGCTATCAAAGGCTTCTGCCTTTGAGGGAGGTCTGTATATTACACCGGTATAAATAAATGTTCCATTCCCTCTTTTCTGATTACCCCACAATGCCTCCTTGTTCCCTCATAGACCCTGCAGTTGTGTTGCCTTATTATAATTAATTTTATATATAATACTGCTACTCCTCCTACTTCGTGTTTCCTGTGTTACAAGAAATGATTTACTTGGGGGAAAGAGCTCTAGAGCACTCACTACTGTTTATAATTTAAGAGCAGGCGCTCTATTTATAAGTTTTAGGATATTAATTTCTCCACCAATCACCAAAGGTGATAATTGCAATATTGCAATAAATTAAATAAATTAAGTATATATCTGTTGAAATGCAGTATTCTGCACTGCATGATTTGAAAGCATGTACTCAGAGCATGGCACTATACCATATACTCAGAACACAAAGAGACTATACTTTTAGCTTCAGAAAAGGTTTATTTTAAAATACAATTGCACACGAGAGGTAGGTTTTTAAAGAGATCTTTACAGATAATCTGTACTTAAGCCAGGTAGCAGGTCTAGATCAAAAATTTATGACTCACAGAACAGTCTTTTTGTTACAGAGCATGCTGTGGTCCATTGAAGATTGATGAGCCAGAGGCAGGTGGACTGCAGGTCAGGTCCCAAGAGAGAGCAGCAGGTCCCAAGCGAGCTTCCCAAGAGAGAGAGCTGGGCTGTTTCCAGGCTTTTTATAATGTTCCCTGAGTTGTAGTTTGCAGGGGATCTTGGGTATTGTAGTTTGCAGGGGAGCATGGTCACATGTTTCCTGGATATCTGCTGGCAAATGGCTTTTCTATAGCTTGAGGGTTTCAGTCTGCTGTGATAGGTGGAGTTTCTTTTGTCATTTGAGTCATAGGAGTCTCTCAAGCTCATTTTCAAAGCACTTAGCCTCCCAAAGTTCCATAGAAACCTATGGAACTTAGCCTCCCAAAGTGCTTTGAAAATAACCCTATCTGTCTGCTTCAGTTTTTTGTTCTCTAGAGATGTCTTGGTGACCCTCCCAGCCAGCTTTTGTCTCTGTTACGTGTTTGTAATTGACTAGCCCTGCTACCAGAAATTCCCAAGGAAAAGGGGAAAGAAGGTATTGAAATGCAGTTTCAATACATCTTTTAAAAGTTGCATTTTTAATATTGATAAAATCAATAACTCTGCTACATATTTAATTCTGACAGTTGGCTTATACCATAACACCTGAATAGATTTTAGTCAGGAATAACTATATTCGAGTCATGGTTCTCCATGAACCACGTCTTTATGGCCACTGCTAAATTCAAATCAGCTTCTTATATTAGCAATACCAATATCAATTTATTGTTTGTATACCAGTGTATCCCCAAGAAGGGTTCACCGTGGTTTAAAGTGAATCAGTAGATAATTAGAGTTACAGTGGAATACTGCTATAATTTATACAAAAGTTTGTGACCATTTATAAACAGTTGGCAATTTTCTATTAGTTATAACAGCACTATATGAGTGTTAAAGATGTGACCAGTTTACAAACGTTAATCATTGGCATAAGGAGGATGAATCAGTATTACTTAATCAATATCAAAAATCATCATATAGGAAAGCGTTCAGTTTCTTTCTAAAGGAGAGATAGGAGTGTTCCAGACGTATTATAGTAGGTATGGAGTTCCAGAATGGGATGACTATAAACAAAAGTAGGACATTAAAGAGGTGGACATTTTTGACGCTTGGGAGAGGGTTAGCCAAGTATCAGAAAGTGTTGCAGCTGTGCACAGTGTCCAAATACAAAATCTTTAAAGAGATTGATCAGTGTGTCCGAGGTTAGTCCATATTACAGTGTCCAAAATCCTGAACTTTATTTCACATGCTGTAGGCACTTGTGTACTTAGTTTCCAGAAGCTGCCTTATTTTCCACTTCTGTTTAAGTGTTTGATGTTTTACTTGTCCAAGGGCTTTGTCCATCCATCCCCATTAATTCTAGTTTAAAGCCTTTTTCAGTAGGTTAGCCTGTCTGCTCTCGAAGGCATTTTGCCTCTTCTTTGATAGGTGGACACCATCTCTGCTTAGCAGCTCTAAGAAAACTATCCCAAAGTGCTCTCATCAACTCATCCATGCAGCAATGCGTTTATCTACAGAATACAAGCTTCTTTGTCTCCACCTTTACTCTTGACTCCACCTGTGCACCTGTCTGCTTCACTTTTGCTCCCAGTACCAAAGAATCACTTTTGAAATGTTCAGTAGGATGCTTAGTGGCATCATTTGTGCCAACATGGATGAGCAGCATTGAATATTAGTTAGTAGGCTTTTTGAATCTGTGCAGTCTCTCTGTAATGTTTCAGATGTTGGTAACCAGCAGACAGCTCACCTCTTTGAACATCATTTCTGGTTTGCAGAGTGATTCTTCCATACCCCTCAGAAGGTAGTCACCAATCACCACTTCTCTTCATTTCCTAGAGAGGTGTGGTAGCTGTGTTAGTCCACTTTTAAAGGTAATCAATAGAAATCAAACAAAATAAAACATGGAAAATAAGATGATACCTTTTTTATTGGACATAACTTAATACATTTCTTGATTAGCTTTCGAAGGTTGCCCTTCTTCGTCAGATCTGACGCTTATTTCTGATCTGATGAAGAAGGGCAACCTTCGAAAGCTAATCAAGAAATGTATTAAGTTATGTCCAATAAAAAAAGGTATCATCTTATTTTCTTTTCCATGTTTTATTTTGTTTGATTACTATTGATTACCTTCATTTCCTAGACACAGTGGATGCTGATTGTGTAGCTCCAGAGTTTACAAGTTTTGGTTCCTTCTTAATCTGTGATGGTTTCACCTCTTTCACTTCCAGGAAAGGTGGAGTCAAGGTGATGAATTTACTGGCTTTTATATTCTGTGTCCATTTGTCATCTCCTGGTTCAGATTCTCTTCTCTGCATAAGATCTTAGATAATTCAAGAAGCATTTCAGCAATGTAGTTCTCATTGTTATGGACGTTTCTCAGCCTCAACACTTCCTCCTTCTGCTCTGCCACCTGTTTGCTGAGGGAATCCAGCTACAAGCATCTTTCATGTTGAAATGGCTCCACATAATCAATCAGGATATCTGTCAGGTTTTCAAGGTTTCCACAATGAATATGTGCATGAGAATTGTTTGCATGTAGTGCTTCCATTGTAAGCAAATAGATCTTATGCATATTCATGATGGAAATCTTGAAAACCCAACTGTGTTGTGGCCCAAGGACCATGGTTACCCATCCCTAGTGACAATGATGATAGTTTTGGGGACATGATGTTTGCCAGCCATTCTTCTACTGTTCAGGTACCTCAGGTTGCCATAAGCCTGTCTTAGACTTCCAATTAAACAAGTAAAATTAGAACCTTGCAGGTCAATCTCCAGAAGGACTTATCTGTATAATAGCTTTTGATATATGGATAAGTCCCTTATTCCTTCATTTTCAGTAGCACCATACAGATATGCCACCGAAAATTTTCTACAGCTATTTCAGCCCTGTATGTTTACGGCAAGGGTGGAAGAAGGGCATTTTACTTAACTGTTCGGATAACGTCAACTGAGAGACTATTTTTCATTTGGCCATTTTAAGAATATATTAACAGCATTTGTCAATCCCCATTAATATTACTGTGATATAAGCTTGTTAGGGTTACTTATACGGCAGATTGCCCATTTGGAAATTTTGCAAAATACAGCAGCTAGGTTGATTTTCAGAAGATACAGATGGGATAGTGATCCTTATTATTTGAAACGACTGCACTGGTTATCAGTATCAATGAAGCTTTATTTTAAACTGTTGTTTCCAAATTCTACATGGATTGGCACCGGTTTATTTGTCTAATTTCATTTAGTGTTACATCCCTTTGCATCATGTAGGATCAGCGGACGCTTGCAAATTCACTCTTCTGCCTCAGTTAGCTTAGGTTAAAAAGTACACTGAGGAAAACTAAAATGGATGTTGCACCAGAATTATGAAATTTGCTTCCATTGGTAGTATGCACATTGTCTCTTATTTGCAGTTTAGGAAAGTCTTAAAAACGTGGCTGTTTCAGAATTCTTTTTAATAGAATTATGTTGTTATAATTTTGTGGGTTTTTTCCTGGGTTTTATATTTTGAGGTTTTTTTATTGATTTATGATTTTATCTTTTTCTTCTTGATTTGAATATGATTCGCCCTGAGTTCATAGTGGGTTGTGTGGAATATAATAATCTGAATTAAATTAAATATAGCTTCTTTGGCATAAATGATTTCTTAGACCAGAAAAAATGCCACGTGTATTCAGTGCCACTGCCTATCTGGATAGAGGTGCTGAATATATCTTTTACGGTAAATGCCACAGCCAATGTTTTAAAAAATTGTTCGCTTCCATGGCTGAATAGTGAGTGGTTGGTTTTTCCTGCCAGCTCCTCGCCTGTTAAGTCCACGAATGAACTGGAAACAGTTAGGTTAGAACCTATAAGATTTATTAATAGCTGAGTCTTGTTTTAAATGTAGCTAACTCGAAATTAGATTTCATTTCCCCAGGTAAACAGCAAACACAGGGCTCCTGCTACGTGGACGTCCCATGATCCCTGCTGTGAGGGTATGTGCCCTTGGACTACATCGTGGAAGCCAGCACCATGCAGTCCATGGGCATATACACTTGCCTCAAGGTTTATTTCATCACAGAGAGCAACAGATCAACGCTGGAGGACAAACTAGAACATGAAGCAAAGAGAGCCCTTCTATTAAAGGAGAACAGAATCTGACTTCTTGCTTTCTCTCAACAGGGTTTCATTGGTTTCTCAGGCTTATTTGGACTTCCAGGACCTGATGGAGAACAAGTGAGTATTTGCTGAAGAAGTGAACTAAAAGCTTTTACATAGCATCATACTTAGACTCTCTAGTACCCATCACTCTCACCTTGTGTGACTTGGACTAGAATAAGAAAATATAGAGTGATGAATGAAAGCCTTCTATGAAAATGCTAAATATTAACAGTGAGATTGTGAGAAACACTTTATAGGTATGACAATAAAAAACTCAGCATTAAGAACATTGCAAATGGGAAGCTTACATCTAGACACTGCCCCCAAAGGCAAGGAGCAGGATTTATAATCAGCTTGATGTATAAACAGGTTCATTTAACTGTCCATGAATGGTGGAAGTATGGGAGGGTGGGGTGGGAGAATGGATGGTAAATTGAGAGGTTATAATAGTAAAGACCTTCTCCTAATGTTAAATATAATTTGAGATTTGGATGTGGGGTTAGGAATTCTACATATGTTGTTTCACTAGAGCAAAGTAGAATGATACGGTTTGCTTGAATGTATCTTAAGATATGGTTCTGTGTTATATGTATTTTGGAAGTTATTCAGTATAGAAATTTAAACATAAGAACATTACAAAAATATATTTTAATTTATCTTAAGATTCTTAAAAGGTTGGATATCAAATTGTAATGCTAAGGTAGGCCCTACACAAAGCTTAATTATGATTGTTGGAAATAAAGCTTGGATAAGTTATTTTAAAAGGATTAGGTCCCAATGGCAAACCGGGGTCTAAGATATCACTGAACCAGTTCGTTGGAAAATTCAAGTTGCCTCATTCCTTTTCGGACCTGATCTCATAAAACATTCTCACATGATATCATTCAACCAGTACAATCATATTGTATGATCGAAGCTCCCGATGCTCATCACAAACTTTGCATTGTACATATTAAAGATACTGGAAATAAGCAAGACACCATTTGTGTGTGAAAGATAGACAGACTAACTCCTATCCCAGTCACTGTGTAGAAAAGATTTTCAAAAGCTCCTGTTGTAGGATGTCTTGTCAATGATATTTCTTCCTCCAAAGTGCTGGGAAAATTGTATATGTGACGGTGAGCATCTAAATGCCTATCTTTCCTTCTTATATATATGCACATGGGCTTATTTATCTGCATGTGGTGTTTGTGATAGCATTTCAAGGAGAGGGATTTAGTAGTTGTGTGAGCATGTGAAAAACAGGGTAAGGACTGAGGATCTTGTAAGTCTGTTCTGCTCCCCCTTGAAGCACCCCTATTTGTGAAGCAAATTGAGTATTTTAGGGCCCTGTTTACTAAGGCGCGTTAGCGTTTTTAACACGCCTACAATTAGCATGTGCGCTGTTTAGGTGCATATACGGATATTGTAGGTGCGTACACGGTTAATACTCGTACATGGTTATTGTGCGTTAAAAACACTAATGCGTCTATAATGCAGCTTAGTAAACAGGGCCATTAATGTGGACTGTTAAATTGTGATTTAATTGTATTTGTGCATCTTTTCTTTCTAACCCAGACACTTTCTCTGTTTTCTTTTTTTTTTCTTTCTCTCTCTCTATTTCTGACTCAAAGGGGATGTCTGGAGTTCCCGGAAAGAGGGGCAAGATGGGTAGGCCGGTAAAGTTTTTCCTCTTCTTCTCTGTAGACCTTAATGAATTTGGAGACGGGACCTTCCTGCTATCCAGTTCTCTTTCTAGATTTTTAGAACAATGTTAGAAATCTTAGCGTTTCTGTTATCAAAGACCTAAATTCTCTCTTAACTCATTCATTCATTATTTTGAACCACTTTGTCCCAAAAAACTCAAGGTAGGAAAATATACAATCAACAATAATATTGAGTACAACACAAATATCAAAAATATTTCCCTTCTTTGGTACTAAAGTTATTTCTGGCTTTTTAACCAAAAGTGAGTTGTAAGAGACACCAATTTGTGAATGAGCTCTTACGCCTGATAAGATTTTTAAAAATGATAAAGCAGAGTATACCCCCCCCCCCCCCATGCATAGAGATACCTAGAACCAGGTGTGTTTGTACATTCAGGCCTTGATACACAAAGCTAAGCTCCAAAGCTCAACATTCTAATGCATGTGCTAAAAAAATAATGTTACTCCCAATGCAGTAAACTAATGGCATGAAAATTACTGCTGTGTTAAGAAATGTGAGTTGTCAGTTTTGCATACCCAATGTAATGCACTTTAGAGCAATGGCTGTACTTGAATTTTTCCCACGCTTGAAGTGTTACTACATTGGGAGTAAGATGAATATGGGAAAATCTAAAGTGTTGTGCTAAAAAGGAGCACAGTTTATTGCATCGACACTTCAGTTTGTTAGATAAGGTACAGGGCAAAAATGCAGAGATTGAAATAGACAAAAACTGTACAAGAGTCAGACTTTGAAAAGATTCCATTGGAGCTCAAGTTGGCAGTACTGAACACATCTATCCAGCAGAAGTAACTTTTTCATTATTTCTGGTACCTCTGTAAGATTCAGGTTATATTAATCAAAGTACATTGGTGGGAAAATGTTACATTAATCAGAGTACATCGGTAATATAAAATGTTGCACCTTTCAGGGTTAATATGGATTAGTATAGAATCTGCATGCTGAAGAACAGATGAGCCTGAATTTAGAAATTCCTGTGTTTTCTGAAACGTGTGTTTACACAGCTCCGTTGGTAAAGTAACACCAGCCTGACTACATTAGTTGCTCATTTTCTTTGGATATCAAAATCTTCCTTCTGCTTGGATTTCTGAGTGTAGCGTTCCAAATCCTGCAGATTATGTGTTACTTTGGAGCATTGCTGGGGCACAAAAAATAATGAGGCTGATATTCAGCCTGGCTAAGTGCCTCGATCGGACCTAACCCTAGAAATTCAATTCTGGGCTGTTTCCGGTTACCGGCATTGAATATCTGGGAGTTTTTTTTGGGCTGCTCAAACTTAACCAGCTAAGTCAATATTCAATTCTGGCCAGTTAGGGGCTAAAGATAGGACTGTTATTTAGGCAGTCCGATTTGGCCGCTAAACTTAGCCAGCCAGCTTTTGAATATTCACGGATAGCCGGCTATATCGTGAGATTAGCCAGTTAGCCACAATATGCTAAATGTTAATATTCAGCAAAGATGGCCAGCTATCTTGCGCTGAATATTAGTGCTTAGCCAGATAAATGCTATTTGGCTGGCCAGGAGCCGTTCCTGGCCAGTTAAATAGTTCTGAATATTGGCCAGAATGTGTGTAATCCCCATATATTTAATTGAGCATCTACATGAAAATCATAAAATGAATACCATCTTCTCCTGCCCCAGCTGTAGAACACATGGAGGTGCATTTTCAAAGCACTTAGGGGTATGTTTACTAAGGTGCATTAGCGTTTTTAACGCGCCTGTAACTTTAAGGTGTGTTAAACACTAATGCACCTATACATTTCTATGAATGCTTTAGCGTTTAACACACGTACACCATTTATGTGTATTAAAAACGCTAATGCGCCCATAGCACTGCTTAGTAAACCTAGCCCTAAGACTTACAAAGTTGCTTGGAGGGACATAATGGCATTTGGTCATGGGAGGAGCCAGCATTCGTAGTGCACTGGTCTCCCTGACATGCTAGGACACCAACCGAGCACCCTATGGGGCACTGCAGTGGACTTCACAAATTGCTCCCAGGTGCATAGCTCCCTTACCTTCAGTGCTGAGCCCCCCCCCCCCCAGAACCCACTCCCCACAACTGTACACCACTACCATAGCCCTAAGGGGTGAAGGGGGGCATCTATATGTGGGTACAGTGGGTTTCGGGTGGGTTTTGAAGGGCTCATATTTACCAGCACAAGTGTAACAGGTAGGGGGGATGGGCCTGGGTCCACCTGCCTGAAGTGCACTGCACCCACTAAAACTGCTCCAGGGACCTACATACTGCTGTCATAGAGCTGGGTATGACATTTGAGGCTGGCATAGAGGCTGGTAAAAACAAATTTTACATTTTTTTGTTTAAGGTGGGAGGGGGTTGATGACCACTGGGGAAGTAAGGGATGGTCATCCCCGATTCCCTCAGGTGGTCATCTGGTCAGTTTGGGCACCTATTTGAGGCTTGGTCGTGAAAAAAAATGGGCCAAGTAAAGTCAACCAAATGCTCGTCATGGACGCCCTTCTTTTTTCCATTATCGGCCGAGGACGCCCATCTCTTAAGCACGCCCCAGTCCCACCTTCGCTACGCCTCCGACACGCCCCGGTGAACTTTGGTCATCCCCGCAATGGACTGCAATTGAGGGCGTCCAAAATCGGCTTTCGATTATGCCAATTTGGGCGACCCTGAGAGAAGGACGCCCATCTCCCAATTTGTGTTGGAAGATGGGCGCCTTTCTTTTGAAAATGCCCCTGACAATAACCTATGGAACTTTGTAAGTCTAAGGGGCCCTTTTTCTAAGCCACGTAAGCGCCTACACGTACCCAAAATATGTTAATTCCAAGTTACTGCCCAGCTACTGCGTGGCCTGGGTGGTAATTTCATTTTTTTATGCGCATCCACTACGTGCGCCGGAAAATATTTTTTATTTTCTGTCACGTGAGCGGTAATCGGCATTTGAATGTGCATTGACCATTACTGCCTGGTTAATGCGTGAGACCGTACCACTAAGTCAATGGCCAGTGGTAAGGTCTCAGACCCAAATGGACACGCGCCAATTTTCATTTTGCCGCACATCCATTTTCGGTCCCCAAAAAAGGCATTTTTTACAGGTGCACTGAAAAATGATTCTGCGCGTGTCCAAAACACGCACCTATACTACTGCAGGCCATTTTCAGTGCATCTTAGTAAATGGACCCCTAATTACCTTGAAAATGACCCCACAGTCTCAGGATAAATTATTACAGGTGGAAAATGGCTATACGCTATTGTATAAATGGTACTTTATGCCAAACAGACTTTATTAAGAGTTATCCTAACATAGATAATGCATGTTGATGTAAATGTGGGAATAAGTTCAATGTGATGCAATTACACTGACGGGTTCATCGCATTAGTTACGAAGATAACTGGTGTAGTGCTTCCTTGAATCTAAAAATCATTCCAATACACCAATAGTGTCTCTCCTTTATTGAAGTCTTGTGGCTGCCTTTACATGCAAGAGTATTATTTAAAGCATTATGTTTTGTTCATAAAGTGAACTTTGTAAGTCTAAGTGCCTTGAAAATTAGCCCCATGGACTCGCTCCCTATCCTTTATCTTTACAACTGAAACATTGGTCTGCTACTACTGAAAATGTGCATTGTTCCAGAGACAGTTGCATGTTATTTTTTTCCTTCCCCTAAGGGGTTGAAGTATAGTAGGCATTGGAAGCCATCTTTTTCTGTTGAATCTGTCTCTATTTCGAATGACCTGCCTTTGGAACTTATGTCTACTGGTTCTTTTTAATTTTTATTGTGAAGTTTTATATTTATTAGTTTAATCAGTAGGTATTGCTGTTTCTTTTTTGATTTGATATAAAAACCTAATATTGTATATTTTGTATTTCTTCTGCTTTGTAAGCTACCTAGGACCATTTGCTTGGATTAAGCGGCATATAAATTTAAGCTAAGATAAATGCCAAACACTGTCAGGAATGTAGAATCTTTAATAACTTACCATATCACCACCACACACATAGAGGTTGCAGAGACATGGAGGATACGCCTTATCACAGAATTTGGAATATTTATTTAATTAGATTGACTGTGTTAAGATGGGATAGCTTGTTCAGAGTGAGAAGGTGTGGGCACCTTATTATAACCCACTATAACTTTACTTTGGATAGTCCATTTGTGTTACAAAAGCTATCACAG
Organism: Microcaecilia unicolor; assembly: GCF_901765095.1. Taxonomy (NCBI): domain Eukaryota; kingdom Metazoa; phylum Chordata; class Amphibia; order Gymnophiona; family Siphonopidae; genus Microcaecilia; species Microcaecilia unicolor. The sequence goes on along the minus strand of NC_044036.1, from coordinate 296,923,550 downwards.
CTGTAAGTTTGAACTGACTAAGAGGCTCTTGGGAGAGGAGGAATTAAGAAGGATAGTTCTTTGGGTTTAGTTAAAAAGAAAATAATGGATAAAATGTGAATCTGTGTTGTGCTGTTAAGATATTTCTGTATCTGTACATTGCTGTTAAAATGTGACTGAATAAAAATTTAAATGGGGGGAAAAAAGAGAAAATTGCCTATTTGGTTCAATCCCGGCAGAGTCCATATTCCAGGGTTTAAAATGTTTCTTGGAGCTTTCATCCTATATAATAATTCTCACCGCCAACAGGATGTGCTTGGGACCATGCCTGCCGGAAGTGGTCTGCTAGGCAGGCACGCACTGACCTCAGTGACATCAGTACCAGACAATTTGGCAAAGCAAAACAATCTGAGTACTGGCCATTAGGACACAGGGTTGATAGGAGAGTTTTAAAAAACTGAAGGAACCGAAAGTATTAAATGGGGGGAGGGGGGGGAGTTCTGAACGACTGAAAGACATGAACATTTGGGAAAGGAAAACAATCTGAATGCTGGCCATTAGGACACAGGGTAGATAGGAGAGTTTTAAAAGACTGAAGGAAACAAAAGTGTTAAACTGGAGAAGGGGGGGAGAGTTGTGAACGACTGAAACACATGCAAATTTGGGACAGGAAAACAATCTCAATGCTGGCCATTAGCATACAGGGTACATAGGAGAGTTTTAAAAGACTGAAGGAACCAAAAGTGTTCGGGGGGGGGGGGCAAGTTCTGAATGAATGAAAGAAATGAAAATTTACGAGAGGAACACAATCTGAATGCCGGGCATTTGTACACAGGGTAGATAGGACACTTTTTTTAAAAAATGAAGGACGTGAAATTATTACATCTTGGGGGAGGGGTGAGGAGGAAAGCGGTGGGGTATCCGGATACTGGGCGTTAGGGCCACGGGGGTACATAGACTTTTGAAAGCCTTAAGGAACCCAAAGTGTGGGAAGGAGGAGGAAAAGGAGGGGAGGGAACGGGGTGAGGGGCATTAGGAACAGGGAAGGGGGCCCTGTCACACACTCTCATTCTCACACACACACTGTCACACAGACAGTCTCACTCTGTCACACACCCGCACATTCACTCTGGCTCTCTCTCTCAAACATACACACTCCCAGGAAAACCTTGCTAGTGCCCGTTTCATTCGTTCCAGAAACGGGCCTTTTTTACTAGTGTTGTTATAAAATGCACCACTGATACTCCTTTCAAATTGTTTCTGTCCAGATGACATTTTCCCGTGCATTAAACATCGCTGATGGTCATTCTGATAATATTTTTCTTGATGTCTTATATGGAGCCAAGTTCCTTTGCTTTCTGGCATTTGCTTAAAAAAAACAAAACAATGCTTTTGTTTCTTACTTCTTGTAGGGTTTTCCAGGAGATTGGGGAGAGAGGGGACCTCCAGGAATAGATGGAAACCCGGTAAGTAACAGAATGCCTCAAACTTCAAACAATAGAAAATGTCAATTCTGAGAATAGTCTGGATCAAAGTCAGTCTGAAAAGGACACTCAGAAATGGGATAAACACAGGAGATCTTTCGTTGCAAGCAAGTAGCAGTAAAGCCTGAGATCAAATAGGTCTATGACACTGCTTCAACTACTGCAACATTCCCAGTGAACCATTTCAGTCTGTTAAGATCCTGCTGTATTTATTATTTTATTGCATTTGTATCCCACATTTTCCCACCTATTTGCGGGCTCAGTGTGGCTTACAATACATTGTGAATGATGGAAATACAATTAGTCACAGTACGATTATGGGTTACATTGTGAAGAGTAATGGAAAGACAAAGTCAAAGTCAAAATATCATCTGGGAATAGAACAATGGAATGTAACAATGGGGAAATGATAGGGCGATAGAACAATAGCAAGAGAACATTAGGGTATAACAATTTTATCTGTGGGTAGAGTTTTAAGTGTGGTGAAAGTATAGGGGAAGAGAATTCAGAAGAGAGTGTATTGGTGCTTTTCTTTTAGTGTGTATGGATTCATGTGTTTTGGTCTTCGCAGTAAATATTCTCAAAGAGATGAGTCTTCAATAGTCTGCGGAAGTTGGTTAATTCGTAGATCGTTTTCAGGTTGCGTACTGTACTGTGCTGCACTCATATAACCCCTCTTCTGATGTCATTTCATTGGCTCACTATCCATATCTGAATGCAGTTCAAACCTCTCTCACTTACTTACAAGTGCATTCTTTCTGCAGCTCCCCATTACCTCTCCTTTTCACTCAACTCAGGAACTCATTCACCTGGTAAGACACTCTTATCTGTGCCCTTCCTCCACCACCAGCTCCAGACTCTTCTGCAGTACACCTTGAATACTATTTATTTGGATTTTAGCTCTCACCTTTTTCAGCAGTAGCTCAAGGTGAGGAACATTCAGACACAGTAGGTATTTCCCTGTCCCCAGAGGCTCACAATCTAACCCCCCCCCCCTTTTTTTACAAAGCAGTGCTAGCGGCTGCCAGTGCGGTGGTGCCGACACAGCCCATTCAAAGTGAATGGGCCCTGTTGGCATTACCGTGCAACTTTGTAAAGGTGGGGGAGGGGGAGGGAGGGGTAGGGTAAGTTTGTACCTGAGGTAGCGGAGGGTTGAGTGACTGTCCAGAGCTCAAAAGAAGCAACTTCCCTGGTTGTCAGTCTGGTGCTCAGATCACCAGGTTACAACTCCACTTCCCCGAGTCAATATATCACGTTCCCTTCTACTTCTACTTAAATCCAGACTAAGAGCCCTATTTTATGGAGCTGTTTTTAAATCTTAACCCCTTATTCTCCTACTTATACCCATGTTGCTTTGTAATCATTTCCCATAACAAATGAAACCCTTTAATCATTTATTTATCCTGTTTGGCTTGAATAGGTTGCAAGCTGTGTGTTGCAGGGCCTCTCTCTCTTACATAAAGCACTGCATACGTCTAGTAACACTATTGAAATAATAAGTAGTAGTAGACCTCTTTATATTTTGTTTTACTCTATTTCTTGCTACTTTTCTATCCCCCTGCCCTTGTTTCTGTTTGAATTATTTCTTCTTTCTATCTTTGTATAGTCTTTTATCTGCCTTTACTATCCTATGTTGTGTACTGTTTTTCATATCTCTGATATCCTCTCTTTCTATTCTCCTTTCCCTTTATCCATGTTCCTTCCTCTCTGTATGTATTTCTTCATCTTGTCTTTCTTCTCTCCAGATACTTACAGTAAGGTTTCTTTTTTTATCACTGTCTTCTCCTGTGAATAAAATCAGGCTCAAACACACGACTACAGATGCTGCAACAGAAGGAAAAAGGAATCCTGTGTTTGGAATCTTATCTCATTCTTTAACAAAATCGTGGAAGTTAGAAATGGGGCTGTTCCTTTCCATTCCTCATGTCCTGTAAACAGTGATCATTTATTTGCCTGTGTGTTTCTACAAATCGGTAACCGTGTTTATTTTTATCTCCTTTTAGGGCGAATTAGGTGCTCTTGGTCCCCATGGAGTTGTTGGACTCATTGTAAGTATAAAAATAAACTGGATTCTGGCATCTGGTAATTTAATTCTCGCAGTGATTAGAATGTTTAATCTGGAAGTGCATAAGGAAGCTCAAGATACTTTATGGAGAAAACCAGCTGTACTTCACAAAAAAAGAATGAAAGGCTCTAAGATGCATCACTACTGATCAAGAGATAAAGGTCATAAGAGGACCCTCTGAAAATAAGATACACAGAATACCCTAAAGTGAACTCTGAGTGCTCCCTGTTATGAGAGGCGATCAGAACTAAGGACCAGCTCCACGAAGACCTACAAGTTTGCATCTTTTATTTGCGTAACATTCTTTGCCTGTGCTATATAAAAACTTACGAGGTCTTTTTACAAAGGCTCGCTGAAAAATGGCTTGCGGTAGTGTAGGTGTGGGTTTGGGGTGCGCGCCGATCCATTTTTCAGCGCACCTGTAAAAAATGCCTTTTTAAAATTTGTGCCAAAAATGGATGTGCGGCAAAATGGAAATTGCCGCGCGTCCATTTTGGGGTCTGAAACCTTACCGCCACCCATTGACCTAGTGGTAAAGACTCATGCGGTAACCAAGCGGTAATGAACTACTTGGGCCAAATACCACTTGGCGTGCGTCTGTTACGTGCGCCCGAAAATAAAAAATATTTTTGGACGTGCATGTCAGACACACGCCAAAAATGAAATTACCACAAGAGCCACACAGTAGTCGGGTGGTAACTCCATTTTGGTGCATGTTGGACACGTATAGACACACAGCTTAGTAAAAGGGCCCCCCAGTTTATTAAAATTTTCTGAATTGCTTTTTTTAAACATGTAAGTCAAAGAGGGGCATAATTGAATGAAAACATCTATCTCCATGGGCGTTTATCTCCGAGAACGGGTCCGTGAAGGGGCAGACCAAACCGTATTTTCGCAAAAAATAGACGTCCATGTTTTATTCGACAATTTGTGAGCTGGGCGTTTTTGTTTTTCAGTGATAATGGAAAATGAAAGCGCCCAGCTCAAAAACAAATAAATCCAAGGCATTTGTTCGTGGGAGGGGCCAGGAGTCGTAGTGCACTGGTCCCCCTCACATGCCAGGACACCAACCGGGCACCCTAGGGGGCACTTTTACAAAAACAAAAAAAAAAGGTAAAAGAGCTCCCAGGTGCATAGCACCCTTCCCTTGTGTGTTGAGCCCCCCCAAATCCCCCTCAAAACCCACTGCCCACAAGTCTACACCATTACTATAGCCCTAAGGGGTGAAGGGGGGCACCTACATGTGGGTACAGTGGGTTTGGGGGGGTTGGACGACTAAGCATTAAGCAGCACAATTGTAACATGTAGGGGGGGATGGGCCTGGGTCCACCTGCCTGAAGTCCACTGCACCCCCTAACAACTGCTCCAGGGACCTGCATACTGCTGCCAGGGAGGTGGGTATGACATTTGAGGGTGAAAATAAAAAGTTGTGAAACATTTTTTGTGGTGGGAGGGGGTTAGTGACCACTGGGGGAGTCAGGGGAGGACATCCCCGATTCCCTTTGGTGGTAATCTGGTCATTTAGGGCACTTTTTGGGGCCTTATTCGTGAAAAAACAGGGTCCAGGAAAAGTGCCCTAAATTCTAGCTACAAACGCATACTTTTTTTCCATTATCGGCGAAAGGCGCCCATCTCTCCTTGGCCGATAACCACGCCCCAGTTCCACCTTCGCCACGCCTCTGACACGCCCCCCTCAACTTTGTACGCTTCCGCGATGGAGTGCAGTTGAAAACATCCAAAATCGGCTTTCCATTATACCGATTTATTCGTTTTTGTGAGATAAACGTCTATCTCCCGATTTGGGTCGAAATCTAGGCGTTTTTCTCTTTCAATTATAAGGTGGAAAGTGATGTACAATATTATTAAAATCAGTTAAGAAAGGAATGCCATTAACCAATAGGAAAGAACTCAGTCATATCAAGAACAATCACATCACTCTTTCCTAAACTGCAAGGGGCTACCTGCCATCACTGGTGGATTCCCTACACTAAGTACAGGAATAAGCTGTAGTACAGAAATAAGTTTTTTAACTCCCCTCCTGCCCCACCCCCACAATAAAGCAGATAACTGTTTTTACTGCAAGATGAGAGGGTGACCTTCTCTGTATCAAATTAAGGACCAGACACTTCAGAACTGACAAGCATAGGAACCAGCTCTGTGGATGCTTGAGCACCCCCAATATTGAACAAACTCCTTGACGTATGTCCAGGGAAAGGTAATTTTCATAGGGTTTAGCATCCTCAGTAATTTTGAAAAAGTTGGCTCCTTTGCTGACAAGGATGGACTCTGAGACCTAGGCTTCGTAACACTGTCCACTGCCTGCCATTCTAACACATCAACCTGTCTTCCCCTTCATATTTTCATTAGAATGCATTTTGATTCACTTATATTTATTGATGTCATCTTTTGGTTGTTCTGTTTGGACCTACGGAAGGGAGCGCCAGATCCTGAAAGCTAGGTCAAGAAATGTATTAAGTTAGTCCAGTAAAATGGTATCACTATATCAGCCCAGCCCTCGGGACACACCCAGTCATTCAGGTTTTCAGGATATTCAAAATGGATTTGCATGAGGCAGGTATGCATATACTATCTCCATTGTTGGCAAGTCTATCTCATTCATATTCATTGTGGGCATCCTGAAAACTCGCTGGATGTGTCCCAAGGACAGGGTTGAGAAACCATGCTATATATTAGGGCTTCTCAAGCCTGTACTGGGAACTGCACCACATGTTGGGTTTTCAGGAAATCCACAATGAAGAAGCAGGAGATCAGTTTGCATATATTGGAGACCAAATGCATGCAAATTGATCCCATGCATATTCTTTGTGGATAAGAACAAATTTAAAAGTGAGCACAAAAACAAAACAAGAAATTACATTTTTACTGAAAAAAATATATGAACTTTGGTAGTCGTTTGACATTGACTACCGAAGATGCGTTTGAGATGCGTTTTTAAATTTCTTTTTGATAGCATCTAAGTGTTTCTATTCATGGTTCTGTTTGAAAGAGTCTATCTCCGTTTGACTCCTGATGCAGGTGCATGAGCGCCAAAGCAGGGCCCATGTCCTCAAAGTGAAAGTGTCTGTTTTGATGGTAAAACTCTGAGGAAACCCTTTCTTATCAAATGAACCTAAGCACAGAAACCTGGTTTTGTCTCGGTTTAGTTTAAGCCATTGGGCCAAGATCCAATCTTCAATCACTTGTTCACACTGAGATTTCATTCAATGTCCAGTCACCTATACATCTGTGTATATCAAAAACGAAGCATTAAATTTATCCAAAGCTATTCCCAGGTATTGGATTAATACGTTGAACAGAGATGGAAATAGAGGAGAACCCTGAGAGAACCCCACATTTGGCTCTCCAGGTGGCTGAGAAACTATCTATTTTCTTTACATTGTAATTCCAGGTAGAGAGAAAACCCTTGAACCAATATAATACTCTACCCTGAATGCATATGCTGCTCAACCTGGCCAACATGAGAACCTGGTCAACCAGGTCGAAAGCACAGGAAAGATCAAACTGAATAACAATTAAATTCCGACCTTGGCTTAGCAAAGATTTTCCTTGTGCAATAATAGAACCCACCACCGTTTCAGTACTATAACTCTTTCGAAAACAAGACTGTGATGATGGATGCAAAATGCTGTATCTCTTCATGTAATTTTCCAAAAACTTGGTAACATGACCCTCCATAATTTTCATAAACAATGGGACAGATGCAACAGGGCGATAATTACTCATTGCTTGTAAATTCCCTCTAGGATGTTTAGGAATTGGTGTTAAAACAAGGCACCCCCAATTTGTTGGAAAAAGGCCCTCATCCAGACAACCATTCAACCATGTGGTCATTGCAGTTAGAAAGGCAGTGCTAAGATCGTTCATTAAATGAACTGGGCATAAGTCCAAACTTAAATTAGATTTTGCTTACCAAGCTAACAGAAGCTTAAACTTTCCCATATACGATCCCCCAGGGGAACCAATTGACCCACTCACTACATCAAGTTGCAAAGTGCTACTTGATTAGAAATAGAACTATTCAAACTCAGCTACAATCAAGTAGCACTTTCTAATCAAGTTGCAAAGTGCTACTTGATTAGAAATAGAACTATTCAAACTCAGCTACAAAGTACAAAGCCAGTTCATCGGCTGTAGGAGTGTTAAGACCAGATTCTAACATTAAATGATCAACATCTGTAAGGCTGTCCACTAAGTTGAACAACCTTTGTACACTTAAACGAGTAGTACCCACCAGTGCGGGATAATATTCCCTTTTTCTTTTAGTAGTAGTATGTTTGTATAAAGAAATCATTGAACGCCAACTATTTTTAGGATCTAAGGTGGGAGTTATCCTCCAAGCCCTTTCACGCTTCCTGCATTCCTGTTTCAAAATCAGCAACTCAAGAGTCAAACCATTTCTCTGATTTCCTAAGTACCTTAGATTTGACTTTGAGTGGAGAAATTTCATCCAGAATGGCTATTACTTATTCGTTCCAGTTCGAGAACATAATCCTCTTCAGAAGTAGAATCAACCAATGCATTTATTTTATCCCAAAACAGGGAGGAATCAATTTTCCCTCTAGTCCTTCTAACACCTTCTACCTTATTTCTACCAATATTATTATCTTTCCAAAAAACAGTGGTGTGTTAGACTATCTCTGAAATGCTTTGACGTTCCCATGCATACCTCCTACCCATCCCCACCCTGTTAGACTGTCAATGAAATGCTTGGATGTTTTACTTATATATACTGTCGTCTACCACATTTGCTTATTTCCGATCTGACGAAGAAGGGCAACCTTCGAAAGCTAATCAAGATATCATCTTATTTTCTTTTCCAAAAAATAATAAAATCAAATAAAAAAAATGATCTGTCCAAGGAACTTGAGTACAAGAATCAAAGCATAACGTACAAGACTGAGTATTAGCCATTGCCTAAATATCCAGTAAATGATCCTTCTCATACCTTATGTAGCTGAAAGGAGATTAAACTAAATAAACCATGTTTTCTTTCTTCCCCAAAATCATACAACACTGTGTAGCCTCTAATATGAAACCTACACATATACTTTGATTCTCACTAAACAAATAGCTCCAAACCACCGGTGATAGAACATAGTGTTCCTGTGTTATGAATTAGCCACGAGTGTCTTTTTGTTCTTGCAGTAAAGAGCAGAATTAGAAGAAACAGAGTCTGCCTGGAGTGTAATTAGCTATATGGATAAGTTTGAATAAACAGTTTCCTACAAGAAGCCTTTATACCATCAAGCATGAAAAGGAGTCTGTATTAACACAGCTTACATTTTCCAACTCACACTTGAGGTGTAACAGAAATTTTCTTTCAGCATAAACATTTCTCTTTATGCATATAAAGGAATCCAGTTTTCTTGCTGGTTTCCACAATCACTGATGTCTCTTTCTAAAAAAAAAAAAAAAAAGAGAAGTCCAAGCCTTATTTATTTGACACTTGAAGGGTTCATGTTTTAATTTACGTGTACCTCATAAAGGCTAACTGTGCCACAAGTATTTTTGGATACGGATTTTAGATCCATCATTCACCTTATGCCTATTAACTTTGGGGCTCATTTTCAAAAGAGAAAAACGTTTAAAAAGTGGCATAAACCAGCAGATGGATGTTTTTCTTGCCAAAACGTCCAAATCGTTTTTTTTCCAAGCCCATTTCCCAGACATTTTTCTATGCTGTTCCATCAGCAGTGCGTCCAAATCTCAAGGGGGGGGGGGGGGGGGTGTTAAGGGCAAGATTTGGACATTCCTAAGCCATAATAGAACAAAACAAAAACATCCGGGACTAGAACTTTGAACTAGACGTTTTAATAATGACAAAAAGCCACTAAAATTACCCTAAATGACTAGGGGGCCCTTTTACCAAGCTGCAGCATAAGGGGGCCTGCACTGTCGTCGGTGCATGTTTTTCACACATGCCAAGGCCCCCTTTTACCGCAGCGGGTAAAAGGCAAGTCTTTCATTCCTGCAGGAAATGGCCTTGCGGCAAATAAAGCACTTGCTGTGCAGCCATTTCAGGGGGAGCCCTTACCGCCCCTCATTGAGGTTGCGGTAAGGGCTCCTGGCTAACTGGGCAGTGCCAGTACACCCCGGCGCTACAAAAATAAATACATTTTTGTAGCACCAG